>NW_006209026.1:571969-573371 GCF_000334495.1 Tupaia belangeri chinensis | reverse complement strand
ATATATATATATATATATAGAGAGAGAGAGAGAGAGAGAGAGAGAGAGAAGGAACAGGAGAAAGCACCCCGCATGGGGCATGGTTATACCACAATCCCTTCTACATTTCTCTATTGTGTCAGGATTTGGGGTACATGTGCACATGAACCATGCCAGCATGTTTCTCAATCTGCTGGGTCTGGGACTTGAACCATGTGGACAGCCATGTGGGAACTAGCTCTCTTAGCACTAGTCCATGGGACCAGCCCAGTTTACATTATTTTTTAATTTATAACAATGCAAATATAATGAAACCTTCAGAAATCTTAGAAAATACCAAGTAATAAAATATAACTCTAATACAATATAATACAAACCAAAATGTACAATAAAAAAAAAATCTGTGTATCTGTACCTATAGCAAAAAAAATAAATAAATAAAAGTGGATTGTAGCCCCAGCCCTGCCACTTAAAGGGTTAAGATAAAATATCTAATGTTCTGAGTATCAGTTTCTTATTTTTAAGGTAAAGAACATGAAGCCTGCAATCTTCAGCTCATTGAATTGTCTCCAGAATAAAAGAGCATAATGTATGTGGAAATAATTCATAATCTGCAAGAGACTATGAAGGTGAAGAATTTTACTAAAGCTAAAATTAGATAGTGGTTTCTACTTGAGTTCAAACAGGTTAACAAAGCCTCCCAAAATCTTAGCGTCAAACAAAAATGTTTTTGTTAAACACCCTTTATTACTTAAAGAGATTTGCAACTGTTTTTTTATAGTTAGAAAAAGTGTGATCAGGAAGAAGTCAACAAAGATTTACTGATTTGCAAAAGTCCATTGTAACCGAAATGTTTTCTTCTCGAGATTAAGTATAGAATCACAGCCAGTAAATCATTAAACTGCTTCCTTTTGTCATCATCCTCCATTCTTGCTGACAGGAAAAACTTCTGTGCCCAAAAATGGTATGGAAAAACATCACCAGGAAGAGTCAGCAAGTATTCTTAGCCAATCACCAAAGCAGAAAGACAGAAGCCAAACCACAGGCTATCTCTACATGCCAACAAAACAATTGGCTGAATATGTCAGACTAAGGACTTCACTGGATTCAGTGAAACCAGGGGTTTTGCACTGTATTGATTTCTTTTTCTTCTCTAAACTAATGGAGCTGATGAGGGAGTTGCTAGCACCTGGCTATAGCTAGGGTATCTAGTTATTAAGTATCTCAAATTGTTGATCACATGATTTAGATTCAAATTCCCTCTAGTTCCCCACTCCCCCCAAAAAATCAGTGCAGGGCGACGTGGCATTTCCTCATGTTCAATGAGCTACCAGTATTAGCACAATGGCAGGAGGTGGAATCCAGCAGACGCCACGAGAGAGCTTTGTGGCTTTCAGTCTCTCCCTTCTGTGTCTGCAGACCT
>NW_006209026.1:480785-571956 GCF_000334495.1 Tupaia belangeri chinensis | reverse complement strand
ACTGGCCTTATGTGGCCCATCTTCCCTACTTTGGAAAGATTTCCCGAGAGTTCTTTAGCAATCTCAAATCTTCCTGACTCTGCTGTAAAGACCATTTCTCCAGAAATAGAGATGAAGTTTTCTAGAAGCACTGGAAGATGCATGTAAATTGTTTAGAATCCTAAAACTGAACATTTTTTTTTTCAATTTTAAATAAGTGCCTAATTTTGATCATTAGTGCCTTCCTATGAGTTTCTTTCTAAAACAAGTATTTATTCTTTTCTGGAAAGTTATCTGTTGAGGATGATGTATATGGTAATATCTTTGACTTGATTGACATGCTCTGCATTTATGCTTTGAAAAACCATATTGTACTTTGTAAAGATGTATGATGATTACATGTAAATTTGAAAATTATTTTAAGGGGCTAAGGGTGGCATGGGGGGTTAAGGGTGCTGGACTCCCATAAAGCCAACTGCAGTTCAAGACCTAGACCCAGCAGCTTGCTTCCTCCCTTTCACTCCCTCTCTCTCTTTCTCTCTCACTCTGTCCCTCCCTGGTCAAATGAAAATAAATAAATTAAATGAATAAATTTTAACAAAATAATTCTTAAAACAAATTATTTTAAAATGTTAATTACATTGGGAATACCCTGAATTAAGTGTCTGGGGTAGGTATGTAAGAAGCTTAGGTCAGAACCATGGCTTATCTCTGAGTGTCCTCCCTGTGTACTCCCTGTGACACCACGGGCTACTACAGAGACAGCACTTGTCTGTTTACATGTGCGCACCTGGGCAACTCAACTGCCCAGAGCGTTGGCTTTCTCATCTGTAAAGTAGGGAGAGTAATAGTCTTTAAACTCAGTGTACTAAAGAAAGGCATATACTGGGCATTCTGTAAGTATTGGGTCACCAGAAAAGTCATGACACATTTTTGCATAGAAAAACAGAAAAATAGGTCATGACTTTTCCAACAACCCAATATTTGCCATCATCATCATTATTATTACTATTATTATTTCTATTTTGTTACTAGACTGTGAGCCCCTTGAAAGGAGGACTGGGTCTGATTCCCCATGTTATGGTGCTTGGCAAATAGGTACTCACTAATATCGAGTAGATGGTTGAATGAGTGGACCAACTATTTGCATAATTAAGCAACTGTGAGAACAAGAATGCAGGCCATAGTCTCACTGAGTGAAGTTTGAGAACGTACTAGATCTTTCTTTCTCAGTTGTGATATTTTTCGGTACTTCTATGTCCATGCAAAGGAAGCGTATGGAATAGGAATAGGAACGGCGATGGGAGTCCACATTTTATTTGTTGATGTATTGGGTCATAGAGAAAGTCATGATGTATTTTTCTATGCTTTTCTAGGCAAGAAATGCATCATGACTTTCCTGACCACCCAATAGTTATTCTAAGGAATATCTATTTAAGTATTTGATGCTAAAAGAATGATGACGGCTGCCCAGCTTCAACAAAACACGGCACCTGTCAGAGAAGTCTGGACACAGGAGAGTTCCGGAGAACCCCAAAGAGGGTCTCTGGAAACAACAGCAGCAGGTGCTGTGACTAAAGCCACTGCTACCAATCATGGTGCCACCAGAGGTGTTTCCTTAGGAAGACATCAAAAGCCACTGAGACTAGGGAAGGAACCATGCTGGGACATGCTGTCACTGGGAAAGCCTTCCCAACAGCCACTGCAGGAGCCACCCTGGGAACCCCATAGCTGAGGACAGGTAGGGAGACCACTGTGCTTCACCCTTCAGGCTCCAAGCTGCCCTAACTTGCAACCCCTGACTTCCTAGTGAAGAGTAAAGATTGTGGGTGTTCCAATGTCTTCTTAAGGAGAGAGCATGGTGAGTGGAAGTTGGCCTGGGCCAGCCAAGTCACAGAAAGCTCAGATTCTTTTTTGGGGGGTGTAGACTTTTCCTATAGGGCACATGTGCTCACCGGAGACACACACAGACAGAAAGTGAGAAATTCCCCCCCCCGGGGGGAGGGGAGGAGGATGGCTACACAGCAATCCATTCTCTTCTTGGGATATTAGGCATGCACGCACGCACAAGTGCCTGGCGTGAGTTTTAAGCCTCGGGGTCCAAGACTTGAACCATAGTCGACCACATGGGAATCCAGTGCCTTAACCACTATGCCACCTGCTGGCCCTAGAGAGAGAGCTCAGATTCTTGGTGAAGGATGTGAGCCCCTGTCCATGCTTTAGTACCCTCCTGAAGATGAGAATTTCCTGACTACCTATTCTATTTAATCTCAATCTTCCTTGATGATTTTTTTTTCTCTCCTTAGGCATCAAAATGATGGTGCTACTTTAAAGCATGAATCATAAAAATTTGTTATAAGATATTTATTCCTTTTTTTTGCTAGTAGCTCACTCAGTAAGCATGGGCAAGTTATTGAACTTAGCCTTCTTCTAACTCAGTTTTCCCACCTATGAACTCAGACGCCCTTTCCATTAAATATGGATAGTGTTGGTCTCTACCTGCTGACTCTCCCTTTGTGCTGGTATTTTATATTCATGGAAGCTCAGCAAGGAACAAAATATAGAATTCAGTGCAGAGCTTCTGTCCATTGGGTTTTCATTCAAAATTCAACAGGTAGACAGAACTGCATAAGAAAAGGATAAGGTGACTCAGGGGAGGCCAGAAATGCTGTACAGTAATGATGCTTGGATGAGGGCTGCCAGGGCTCTGAGAGCCAAAGATGATATTTTCAAAGAAAGTGAGCCTGGAGAGGTGAACAGCGCATGCCAAGGTCATGCTGAGCAAGTTTTGCAGCCTCCACGTCAGCAAGGTCTGAGCTATGCAAACACAACAAACTCCAGTTTGCCTGGAACCAGATTGATATTTTTGTGTTCACTTCTATGAGATGGGGACAGAAGAAGCTTTTACATCTGCAAAAGGGTAATTTACTCAAAAAGTAACTAGATCAACAGCATAATATCAAATACCTCACATGCAATAAAGATGATGCTAAGTATTGTTAGAAAATGCAAGGGTTGGGGTCAGCAGGTGGCATGGTGGTCGGGATGCTGAACTCCCATATGGCCTACCACAGTTCAGGTCCTAGATCTGGTGGCTTGCTTTCTCACTTTCCCTTTCTCTCTTTCTCTCTGTCACTGGTCAAATTTTAAAAATAAATACTAATAACAAATAAAATGAAGTAAATAATTCCTTTTTTAAAAATACAAAGGTTATAGTCAGGTTCCCTACCTTCACAGGGTTACACAGGCTGGTGAAATCAACTGACTAAAACCAAAAGACAGCATCGAGCAATAGTATCAGACCAGTGTTAAGGACTGGTATCAACTAAGAGGGGTGAAGGACTTACAGAAAGGAAGACCTGATGGAGCACTCCGGACATTGTCTAGTGAGTTGGAGCTTCTGCTGGGATCTTGAAGACTGGTTCAGGTGGGTCACTGGAGAGGAAAGAGGAAAGCAGTGGTGTGCAAGGACCAATTTGCACTGTCTCCTGAGGGTTGGTTGTTACATTTTCAGGAATATTCTGAGCAAGTTGCTAAATGCAGCAGTTACTAAAACTTTAAATATAAAAATGTAAAATGAAATAAATTATATTTTTAAAAGTGATTGGGACCAGCAGTTGGCATAATGGCTACGTCGCTGGACTCCCATGGAGTTGACCGCGGTTTGAGTCCCAGACCTGATGGCTTAAACTCATGCCGGGTACGTGTGTGTGTGTGCCCACGTGTTCAAAGAATAAAAATAACTTGACTATTGAAAGCAGTTACCATCATATATCTCTATGTTTTTTTACTTATTATGTTACTGGACATCTTGATTATCATAATTAGTTTTTTTATTGAGATATTTGTATACAGTTAAATTTACATATCATGATGTTTTTAACAAAAACTTCAGTAAATAAAAAAATGATAGAATAAGAGGTGGAGTAACAAGAGCAGCACAAAGCATCGAGCACTTATTTCCTCTTCAATCAAGATAAAAACGAACTATTCAGACACACTTTTACTGCAGTTTCTAAGGAAATACACTTAAAATCACCAAGGAAAGAACCAAAGCTTTATGAAACATGGACACTTCAGAGAAACAGCATAGAAAAGGAACTAAAGGACCTAGCCAACTAAGACCCACCACCTGAAAATGGTGGAAACTCCCCTTTGCTGAGAAAGGGTAGGAGAAATCCCTGATGCCTCTCATACTACCATGGAGGACATTCCTAACTTAGCCTGGCTGCAGGCCTATTGAAGGGGAGCTTCTGAGATCCACAGAGAAAGTTGCTTTTTAAAGAATCAAAAAAATAAGGCTATTCCCTGGAACAGGTTGCTATAGATATCAACTAGGTGGGTATGTACTGACTGACTCCAGAGGCTGGACAGAACACCTTTGAATTTGGAAAATACATGTATCCTATCATACACTTGTCTAATAGCCTCCTGTTGTTTTCAAGCCAGAAGGCAGTTTTTGATATCCTGTTGTTTGCAAGCAGGAAGATCACATTCCGTGAACATGCATTCACTCATTGGGACCAGCAGTTAGTGTAATGGCTATGTCGCTGGACTCCCATGGAGTTGACCGCGGTTTGAGTCCCAGACCTGATGGCTTAAACTCATGCCGGGTACGTGTGTGTGTGTGCCCAAGATCCCAAGGGGAGAATGGAGGAGAAGGGATTGTGGCATGGCCATTCCCCTGGGGGTGATTTCTCACTTTCTGTCTTTCTGTCTCTCTCTGTCTTTCTGGCAGGTGCACACACCTTATAGCAAAAACCTCTCCAAAAAGAAAAAGTGGTTAAAACCTCAGAATTCATCCTGTGCTAATATCCCTACTACACTTCACTGTTATCTATGTTCTCGGGATTATTGGCATCTATCACATCTCCATGCTGGAAATACTGTAAGACTGTATTGCCATGAATCTCTTCCTAACTTCTGGGTGAGAGTATTTACATGACAGAAATCTGCAGACACTGCAAATCAGAACTTGAATGATGGTATTGCTGATTGTTTAGACATAAGGAAGTGAAAGAAAAATATTAATAATGCAGATTAAACTTTAAAATACAATATGTCAGTAGTTGTTACATTGCAAATGACCCCAAAAATCGAAGAAATTTTTTAGCACTTGAAAATTATCTGATTCAGCAAAGAGGTACCTCACATTAGTGATAAACAGTGAGGTTCTGACATGCTCATTAGTGTAAATAAAAATGTCAACCAACATTCCTGTCAGAACTATAAGGAGAAAAACAGTTATCAAACATCATGAAGAAATAAGAGCATGTGCAATATGGCAGAAGCTGAAACATTCATATCAAAGGGTATAACGTGGAGGGAATGATGTGGGTTTTAGTCATCAGTTCAAATCCCAGGTCTGCTCTCTGTAGCTGTGAAACTTAAGCAAGATATGCAATGTTACTGAGCTTTAAGTTCTCCTATGTGAAAGACAGATAATAAAGTCAACCATGTAGTGTTGTTATGAGAACAAGAAAAAATGTAACAGTAAGGACCTAGAGCAGTGTCTGACACATAACTTACTTAACATTATTGATAATTATCTTTTATTTTTTAAAGTATTTATTTTCTTTGTATTAGCATTATTATTTTGTAATTAAACCAGAGACAGAGAGAGAGAGAAAGTGAAAATGGTCAGCCATGTGGAAGTCCAGGACCTTAACCACCATGCCACCTACCGGCCCTACAGTGGAATATTCTAAAACCCATAGAAAATTAATGGATTGAAGGGTGGACTTATTTAGGGGAAGAAGGAACAGGGAATTCTAAGCAAGGGATCTGAAATCATTATGTAAACATTGGTGAATCACTGAACGTTTTTGAGCAGGACCCTAATGGGGATAATATGATATCATAGGAAGATGGGGATGGCCCCAGTTTGATACAACCCTTTCTCCTAAGCGTGGACATGTAGCATAATGCTTGACTCTAAACTTAGCCATATACATAACAATGTCCTAGAGACACTGAAAGATCCCAAATGCCTTCTGAATCAAAGAAAGGTTGCATTCAATAAAATGTAGATGCTAAGTGTATCTCCGTGTATTCTAATTATTTCAAAATGAGTATTTTTATTTCATTGCCAGAGGGTACACATGCTCAACAGAGAGAAAAGGAAAGAGAGGGAGAATGGACCCCGAAATGGGGCATGGTCATGCCACAGTCCTTTTTCCTCCATTTTTCTGTCACACTAGGATTTTAGCACACAAGCACATGCACCCAGTATGTTTTTCAAGCCCACAGGGCTGGGATTCAAACTGCATTTGATCCTAAGGGATCTGACTCCAGATGTACTGCACTGAACCACTGTGTTATGGCATTAGCCCTAGAAATTAATCATTTACACCTAATAGCTATAATAATATCCAATTAAACAAGATGCTCATCCTTGATATTTTTCTGCCCATCACTCTTTCATCATATAAATCACCAAGATTTATGGTCCCATATCCTCCATAACTCCTGACACTACCTGTCATGGTCCTCCCCCATTGTCTCGCTTAGACTAGTGGTTCACAACTCTAGTACCACATCGAAATCAACGAAGAGCTTTAATAAAACATGCCAGTGTCTGGGCCAGCCTCCAGACACTGTAGTTTAATTGGTCTGAGTTGGGGCTTGAACACTGGAATATTTTTAAAGCTCCTAGGGGTTCTCCCACACAGCTAAGCCTTAGTTTATGCTCATCTGAATCAATGCCCAAGTCATCTGCCTGGGCTGCTGCTTCCAGGTTTGATGTCTCCAAATCCCTTCTTTATTCTGTTTTCAGAGCAATATTTGAAAAACCCTAAACGTATCATGCACTCTTGCCTTAAATCCTGTCAGTAAGAAGCTCCCCAGTATCTATCTAATAAAGGCCAAGCTCATTAATACCATCCTTTTTTAACAACACACGCCATCTTCTTTTTTTTTTAGAGATTTTTTTTTTTTTTGCTACAGGGCATATATGTGAGATGAAGAGATAGAAAGCAAGAAATCACCTCGAATTGTGGGGGTGGGGGTGGAGGATAGCCACACTGCAATCCCTTCTCCATTCTCCTCTTGGGATTTTGGGCATGCACGCACATGCACCCAGCATGAGTTTCAAGTCGACCACATTAAGAAGAGGATAATGGCAAATCTAAGGAATGACATTTGAACCAGAGTGCTCTAGCCTTGGAAGGATGTTACAAAAACAAATGTTCGAAGATGTTTTCTACACACCCTGTTCACATATATGCCTCCCATATACTTGCCTGGAATGCCAAATACAAGTGAGAGCTTCAGAAATCAACCAGCCCAGTGTAAGCGAAGCACTCAGCATCTGTGGAAGGGAAATGGCAGCTCAGCAGGACCAGCAAGGCTGGGTGGTTCAGCTCCTGATCCTCATGTACTCTCTGGTTTCCCTTCTGCTCTAGGTAGCATTGTATTGAAGTCCTACCCCCAATGCCTCAGCATGAAGTCTGATTTTAGAGAGAGTGTTTACAGAGGTAATCAAGTTAAAATGAGGTTATTAGGTGGGCCCTAACCCAATATGACTGGTGTCCTTATTAGAAATTTGGACACAGGTAAGCATACACAGAGAACATCATGTGAAGGCAGAAGCAGAGATTGAGGTGATGCTTCTTCAGGCCAAGGAACACCAAAGATAACCAGCAAAACAAGAGAAACTAGGAAGAGGCACAAACTGATCGTTCCTTTCCTAACAGTTTCAGAAGGAACCAGCACTACTGATACTTTGACCTTGGACTTCAAGCCTGAAAAACTATGGGACGACACTTCTCTGTTGTTTAAGTTGCCCAGTTGTTGATACAGGCTGAGCATCCCTAACTTAAAAATCTGCAATCTAAAATGTTCTAATGGGGCCAGCAGGTGGCATGGTGGTTAAGGCACCAGACTCCCACATGGACAACTGTGGTTTAAGTCCTGGACCTGGTGACTTCCTTTCTTATTCTCCTTCTCTTACTGTCTCTCCCTGATCAAAATCAAGAATAATAATAAATAATATTAAATAATTATTTTTTAAAATAAAAATAAAAAGCTCCAAAATCCAAAACTTTTTGAGAGCTGACAAAATACCCCAAGTAGAAAATTCTACACCTGACCTCATGTGACGAGTCTAATGCTGCAATACAAAAACATTGTATAAAGTTACCTTTACGCTATATGTATAGAAGTAAGTGAAACATAATAAACTTGATGTTTAAACTTGGGTCCCTTTCCCAAGGTATATCACTCTGTATATGAAAATATTCCAAAATCCAAAATCTGAAATATTTCTGGTCTCAAGTATTTGGGATAAGGAGTACTCAATCTGCACTTTGTCGCTGCAGTCCTAGCACACATCTCCCATGCTAGCTACTTCCTTTGCCTACTGCCTGTGTCTCCAGACACATCCCACCTCCCACACTTGAGCCTTGCTGTCCAGCCATACCAATAGACTTCGTGTTTCCAAGCGTGCTGTGTTCTTTCATGTGGCTCCCTCTACCGTCCTAGCCCCTCCATCTGCAAGGTGCCAGTGAGCCCGTGGAGGCTCAGCTCGACTCTTCCCTCCTCTGTTTCCCTGGTTATGTACATATTCCCTATTGCTTACTCCCTCCCAGCCTAACTTCCACAAGGATTAGCCATCCCATCCCCCCTTAGCTGTCCCTCCTCACGTCCTCTCAGCCCTGTCCTTCACTACTCCTGCTACTGGTCCCAAGCCCTGCCAACCAGCTTTATGCAGATGAGATCTGAATGCACCTCTCCTTGGCCCACCCATTTACCACTCACTTCCTATTTGGGGCCTTCTCTGAGGTCAAGACTAGAACATCACAGAACCCCCTGACCACACATGGGCTACCTAGGAGAACTGTAGGGAGGATAATTCCTTCAGAGCCACGCATGGATGAGGATTCCCTTTTAGTCTCCTGTGCAGACAGTTCTGGGTGTCATTTCATAGAGCTCCTCAGCACTTTAGCAGATCAAACACCCATGGCCTGACTGTGACCAGCCCCCAAAGCATCCTCATGTGCTTGTTTTCCCTTCTGGCCTGATTTATTCCCAGAGCACCTCCTTTATTCCTGCTCTCTGAAATCACTTCCAAATAAACTATCCACATACATATATTGGGTCATCAGAAAAGTCATGACACATTGTACATAGAAAAAAAATACAATGCGACTTTTCCAGTGACCCAATATTTTCTAGAACTCCATTTTCAGGAAAACGCAATGTCTTAACATTGTGCTTATTTTGTATTGCATTTTGTTAAATCACTTGAAATTGCCAATATTTGACCACTGTGACCCTGGAAAGGTGGCAATTTCAAATACCTGACTAATGATCATTTGGATCTAGATCTTTTCAAACAGAATGTAGGCTTCTTGAGGTCAGGAGCAATACCTTACACATTGCTGCATTTCCCAGCACCAATCACTGTGGCTGGTACCTAACGGTCCCTCAGTAAGTGTTGAATGAGTGTATCGTGATCTTTTTCTCAGTATAGATAAGAAAAGGTCACAGGGGCTATGACAGTGGTGCAGGGTGAAATGCAACACGCTTCACGGTCCCCGTGTGGTCAGGTTGCCAGTTTATATTGAGAGACCTTCCAGAGCATGCTGGGCCTGCGTGTGCCCGTGATGTGCTCTGAGCTGGCTGGGGGTGGGTCACAAGCATCCAAACTCTGTTGGGAATTCTGTATCTCTTTCTGGAATCCAGAGACTGGCGAGCCTTGAGTTCTGATGTCCAAAGCAACAGAATTCTATCCTGCTCTCTCAGAAGAGACCCATCAATCCGTATTTGCTCTCTCTGGGCCTCTGTGGACTAGATAGTGCCTGCCCCAGTGAGGCCAAACCTTCCCCACCTTGGCTGTTCAATGGAAACACCTCCACAGACACACCGAGACTAATGCTTTAGCAGGTTTTGAGGTATTCCTTGGGTTTCCTTTGTCAGGTCATGTTGATGCCCAAAACTAACCCTCACATTTAATAGAGGGATCTCTCTCTGTGTGTCTCTCTGTCTCTTACACAAAATAAATAAAAGGAAAGGTTATAGTAAGGACTCTTCCATAAATATGCTAAGACAATAAAGTTAAACCTTGCCTCACATTTTACAAAATGAAATCAAGATGAACTAAAGATATAAATGCAAAAAGGAAAGCACAACAAAAACATTTCACAGCCTGGTGGAACAGATAGTTTTACAAACCATGTTTCACCGTGGAATGGGAAAGGCTTGGCTAACAGAAGCCTTGGGTGGCAGGAGCGCATCCAAGTCAGGCCCGGCTGCGCCAGGAAGTAACCTGTAGGCCAAGTGCAGAGACAAGACGCCCTCAGGGCTGGGGGGAGAGGTGTTCCAGGCACAGGGAAGAGCCTGTGTGAAGGCCTGGAGGTAAGAGTCAAACTGGGAGGAAGCAATTACCTTAAGCTATCCATGCAGATACTAAACGTGAGGGTTAGTTTTGGGCATCCACATGACCTGACAAAGGAAAAGCAAGGAATACCTCAAAACCTGATAAAGCTTAGTCTGGGTGTGTCTACAGGGGTGTTTCCACAAAACAGCCAAGGTGGGGAAGATTTGGCCTCACTGGGGCAGGCACCATCCAATCCACAGAGGCCCCGAGAGAACAAATACAGATTGATGGGTCTCTTCTGAGAGAGCAGGATAGAATTCTGTTGTTTTGGACACCAGAGCTTAAGGCTCATCAGCCTCTGGATTCCAGGACTCATACCAGTGCCCCATGCCCCCAACCCAGGTTCTCAGGCTTTTGGCCTCAGACAGTTACATTGTTGGCTTCCCTGCCTCTGAGGCCTTCAGACTTGGACTGAGTATGCCACCAGCATCCCAGGATCTCCAGCATGTAGATGGGCTGTTGAGGGACGCTCATCCACCATCATTGTGTGAGCCGATTATCCCAATAAATCCCATCTTACATATAGTATATCTATGCCTAGTCTATTGGTTCTGTCTCCCTAGGAAACCCTGACTAATGCACTAAGTAATCCTTCACAATCTTAATATCCTAGCTCTGGGGAGGAATGTCAAACCACACACGAAAAACAGCTATGTTCTTTTGAGGCAGGCACTCAGATTAGACTTAGAATCCAAACTGTGTTTTCTTTTTTTAATTACTTTTTAAATTTTACTTAGTTTTGATAAGGGGCTTGGATATACATGAGAGAGACAGAGAGAGAGAGAGAAGAGCACCTTACACAGGGTCTGGTCAGGCTATAATTCTCCTCCTTTTGGGCACTCATGCGTGTGACTGGCAAGTTTCAGGCTGACTGGGCCTGAAATTGGAACCATGATCACCATGGTGGGATCCAGTTTCTCTTTTTTTTTTTTTTTTTTTTACATTTGTACCTCTCTTGTATTCTCTTTTTTTTTTATTAATTCACTTTACACCATCACAACACACAAATGAATTTTCCATCCAAAATACTCTGTGCATTGGCTCAATCAAGCACATCCACATACATGTTCTCAGCAAATAATTTTCCAATTCTTACATCCTGCAAACCTTGCCCTTTGTCTTGCCATCCCTGATTCCCCATCTCCCACCCTCTGCTATGTCCCATCTTCCTCCCCCATTGTCCCTGGCATCCATGGTTGCCCTCCATACCTTCCTCCCCCACCCATTCAATTGTTCTGCCAATGAACTTAATTAGTCTAAATAGATCCATTAGCTAGCACAGCTGACACAAACCTACACATGTATCCAAGTCTGACCCTAGGCATAAACCCCCGTGAGTAGAATGAACATACTATAAAGTAGTACCCAGCTGTGCCCATACTGCTCACTGCAGTCATCAATGTGCATTATTTTTTCCTCCTGCAACTTTTTTTTTTTTTTAATTATATTACCTAACACTCATTCCCTGAGCATCATCACAACATACTAAATGTAGTTTCCCATCTAGGACAAACTGCATAGTGACTTAATCAAGCATGTTATCATCAATAATATTCCATTTCTACTTTCATACAATGTATACATATATATATGTTTTTTATCCTATCTTTGACCCTCTGCCCTTTCCCCCTCTCCCATTACCCTATCTCTGCTATATACAGTTGTCTTCCAGGGGAGTTATTGAAAATGTGATACATGCAAGTAAAGGGAGAGGGGCCACGAGTTTAAAGTTTTCAACAATAGGGAACATAGATTCCATTCAAGGTTGGATCAAGGGTGGGTCTCGTGCAGATCCACCATTGCAGGAATGGTGTTGTGGGGCTCTGCAGCGTGAGTTATCCTCGGGTATCTGGCTTCCTCAAGAATGGTAAGGTAGTTCCTGTTCTTCCCTGAGGCAATGCAGGGCTGGCAACCATCATCTTCTCACTGTCCATAGGTAGAGCAAGTCCTTCTCTATAATATATTTCTCAACTGGTTTAAGACAGCTAAAGATTCTTTCTGTTGCTTATAGTTGCAAGTTCTCAATCCTTGTTTTCTGCCTCAGCTTGCTGGTCCGGAGGTCACACGCCCACCCCGGAGAGGCAGCTGAACGCCGGGCAGAGCCCCGGGTGGGGGGCCCACCTCCCGCTGCCGCCTCGCTCGGCGTGGATCCCGGGGGTGGCCGGATCCAGTTTCTCTTAAGCATTACTGCCATAACATGGAACTGGCCCTATGCCTCTTCTTGAGGGTGGCCTGGGATTCAGAGGGGCACCCAGGGGCAACTTCAATGATTGCTGCATCCCTGGATTTAATGAAGCCATCGGCACACTGGTACTAGCTTTGACAAGAATTATGAAACTGGGCTGGCCCAGTTACAAAGTGCATCTGGCTTCTGGGGTTGGATTCTGCATGGCATATATACTTGGAAACTCCCTGCACTCTCTTTGGATGGCTTGTGAGAAAGTGGCTTTGCAAGTCACTTCACCATCGCCCAAGAGCTCCCTCATGTGACGTGAACCAGCATCGGTGATCTGTCAGGCTGCAGCTAGCTCAGAAAGGCAGGCTCCAACCAAGGACTGAGAATGGAGGATAAACTAGACCTGCTCTTTGTTTTTTCTGTCTAGAGTTCATTGTAAGAGTGTTGTGACGTCTGAAATATCTTCTCCTACACAAAGTCAAATGCGTGTGTCCACTTTCCCCTAATGAAGTGTTCTCCACATATAAAGCATGATTCTTTTCAAGTCAGGTTGATAACAACATACCTTCTAAAATTCTCCTGTTCCGAGAACGGGGCGAACTGAATCAAAATGCTTTTCTTTATAATAACCATGCAATATTTCAGAGTGTATCTTTTAAATGTACCGAAAATAACGCGGTATGTATTTTGTCATGAATCCTTTAAACCCAGAGAATGAAGTAACCAAACTTGATGATAGTCTTAAGAGGACTAAGCAGTATGTCCCATGCCTCCTCCAACAGCAACAGCGATTGAACAAGAACATTGATAGGAGATGTCATTAGAGGCTCATCGTTTGTCATCAATAATCATGAGAAAACTCACTTGGCCTCAGAAATGCAGTGGCTAGAGGGTAGGCATAAAAATGCCAATAATTTTAAATCATCTGTTTAAAAACACCTGTGTTCAGTCACCTCTCTACTTTTTTCAGACATCTGATAGGATAAATTGAAGAAGCTGGTTAAATAATATCATCAGTAACATACTCAAAGAATTTCTACAGTCACATATTTTCTGCGTTACAACTGTGTTTTATTGATGACGCATGTCAAAAATGCCTTGTGGCTTTTGCTCCTCAATTTTCTAGCAGTTTATTTCTCCAACATTGTGCCCACGTTGTACAGCAAGATCCACAGCAATAAAGCAAGAAATCAGAAAAATCAGCATTTTGATATCAACAGTTTAACATTCTCTGCTACCTGGGAAAATCCAGAGGCGACCACAGAAAGAGTCTCTGTGACCTTGCAGCAGCTGCAAATCACTGTGATCTGAATGAGAATAGTCTGCTCTTCAATAATACATTACAGACTCAGTACATTCAGGTGTCCTCAGGGTTTCTCAGTAGGAACCACAATTATTCCAGCACAGACCACATTTTTCTTATCACACAGCTTCCTTCGATACATTTATGATCTCTTTGAAGCACACAATGGAGGGCACATGAGGCATCATGCCCACATTCATCCACAAGTGCTCAGGTAGATACATAAACCAACAAATTCTAAATAACTAGATGAAAGGGCTGACTAAAAATATTATCCAGGAGGTGACTGCTTAGCGGCTCACATTTAAGATCTGTCCTAATAGAAACTAAGTGAAAAAACAGACAAAAGCGAGCTAGCAAGATCAGCTTGAAAGGTCAGAGAAGAGAAGAGGTTGCCATAGCAGAGAGCCCGAAAAGGAGACCCACTGGGACCCTTGGCATTAGATGAGAATGAGTCCCTAGACCATCAGGGGGCCCCATATTCAAGCAAGTGTCTATAGGAGAATTCCCCAATGAAAAGCAACAATACAAACAGAACTGTGATGTGTCCCCTTCAGACCCAAGTAATGAACATCAAAGACCCACGGAAATGGCAGGGCTCATGGCGGATTCCAGCAGAGATGTAGGCAGAGCCCAGTGTACCCATCTTCCCAGCACGCACACACTCCTAGTCCCCCACCTCTTCTTGAGCTGAATGATTCTCACACAGCAGGAACAATTCCAATTTGTCCTTCAGTAAGAGACAATGTCCCATGATTATAAAGATAAAGGCAAATATGTATGGGGTGCCAACGGGACGCAAGACACTGTATGTTTTCTGTATCACATTTCCTGAGCAAGGAGAACTGAGCAAAGAAAATACTATCACCCCCCACACCTCCCCCATCCATGTCATAGATGAAAAGAGGTTGACAAACATAAACGTGCTGGCACGTGAGTGTGTGTGTCCAAAATTCCGAGAGGAAACTGGAGGAAAATTGCACTGTGGCCATTCCCCCTTGGGGATGCTTTTTCATATTCCTTCTCTCAGGCAACTGTATGTGCCCTACAGCAAAATTTTTAAATAAATTAACTAACTTAAAAAAAATTTTTTTGGATAGAAAAAAGTTTGTTCACTTTCCAAAGGGAGGAAAGAGGCCAGAAAAATAATTTTTTAAAAAGAGCTTAGGTTGGGAACCAGCAGTTAGCATAATGGCTATGTCACTGGACTCCCACGTAGTCGACCGCAGTTTGCGTCCCGGACCTGGTGGCTTAAAACTCATGCCGGGCGCATGTGCGTGTGTGCCCAAGATCCTGAGAGGAGAATGGAAGAGAAGGGATTGCGGTGTGGCCATCCCCCCTGGGGGGTGATTTCTCGCATTCTGTCTCTATGTCTCTCTCTGTCTGGCGAGCGCATGCGCCCTATAGCAAAAAAAACCTCTCCAAAAAAAAAAAAAAGAGCTTAGGTTTATTGAATCCTCTGCACCTCTTAGACCTCCCTCCTACTGTACTCCCCATATTCTGTTCCAGGTGCTTTGCCTCCTTGCTAGCCCTTCAACATGCTGGATACCCTTCAGCCTCAGAGTTTTATTCTTTCTCTCACCTCTATTGTTCTTTCATATTTTTTACAATCTTCGTCTTTTCCCTCCTTCCAGTCTTTGCTCAGATACCACCTTCTCATTGAGGCTTCCCTGACCACCCCAGTTAAGTCTGCCACACTTTCACACCCCACCTCCCTGTCCTGAAACTTTCTAGCCCCCTTTCATGCTTTCATTTTCATCATGACATTTCCTACCATCCATACACTATAAAGTTGCACTTCTTTTCTGAGTGTCTGCCTCCACCTGGTGGAATACCAGCTCCAGGAGGGTGTGGATTTCTATCTGTCTTGTTCACTGCTGTGTCTTCGACACATAACTGTGTCTGCCGTATAGAAGGCACTCAATATTTTTTAATCGATGAGTGGATACACGAGAACAAATAGTTTGGGCCAGATTACACAAGGTCTCAAAGGTCCCGGAGCTGTTAAGGGGTAGAACCAGGGCTCCAGCATGTGTTTATCTGAGCCCGAGCTGCCCTCCCCACTATTGGACTGTCCCGCCTTGCATAATCATGTGTTCCCAATCTCTTGCAGACAGAGTCAGAGGTCAAGTCCTCAGAGGATGAGTTGATTGTGCCCTTACTGGAAAGATAAAGGATAAAAACGAGTCAGATTAGAATTATTTACATCAGAACAAACTTTGAGAAAAGCCAGAGTCAATACTTCCTACTCTGCAGGCCATCTGGGCTTTGTCTCCAGTACTCCACTCTGCAGTGTAGCAGGAAACCCACCGTAAATGAAACCAAATAGGCAAGCTGGTGTTCCGACAAAACTGTATTTATGAAACAGGTGCCTGCTGGATTTGGCCCTTGGGCTGACTCCTGGCATAAATCTGTAGAAATGTGATGAGGCTAAATTTGGAATTGGGTTCCAAATATTAGGCAATCACAGGAAGCAGTGATATAAAGTGAGGCAGGTCAACTTTGATTTTGCCCAGTCTCGGTTCAAATTCTTGCCCTGCCATGTGCTAGCTCTGACAGTGGGCAAATTACTTTGACATTCGGATTGCTGGTCTGTTAAGAATAAATATCCTTACCTACAAGGAGTAAAAGATAATTATGTAAAGTAACCACTAAGCTGTACACCGGAGTTGCTCAATAGTGATTCTTATTATTATTATTATTATGTAGCGCCTATGAATCCCCACTAGACTGTACATCCATTGGGGTCAAAGGCACCTTCTTTTTCATTTTGAGGTCCATTTAGCATCTACTTTTGGCCAGATGTCAGTACTGAACATTACGTGAAGAACAAATGAAAGGACAAATCACTTCACATAATGCCTAGGAAATGTCTAGACTCAAGAACAATTATAGTTATATATTTTTTTAAGTTTGATATACAGGATTCATGCATTTACCAGAGAAAGACGGAGGCTGAGTGCAATGAGAAATCAGCCCCCAGGGAGATGGTCATGCCAAAATCCCTTTTCCTTTATTCTCTCAGGGTTTGGGGCACTCATGCACAAGTGCCCAGTGTTGTTTTCAAGCTGCCAGGTCCAGGACTTGAACCACAAAGCTGGCTATGTGGGATCCAGCTGCCTAACTATCACGCCACCAGCTAGCTCCCCAATACAGATTTAAAAAAATAAAGTTCTAGGGACCAGCAGTTGGCGTAATGGCTGTGCCGCTGGACTCCCACATAGCTAACCGCGGTTCTAGTCCCGGACCCGGTGACTTAAAACTCACGCCGGCTGTGTGTGCGTGTGTGTCCAAGATCCCGAGAGGAGAATGGAGGAGAAGGGATTGCGGCAGACCATCCCCCCCTGGGGATGTCTCTATGTCTCTCTCTGTCGATATATAAAACTAAGCAGAATACTTGCTGCCATCTGGAACTGAATGTGGTATTTCTCCTCTCTTAGGAGCCTTGCCAGGCAATTCAGATCAAACTCTTTTCTAAGTACAGGAAAGATTCAAACTATGACCCCAGACTTACTCTCTGAAACAGGAGAGGTGAGAAAGAGCCTACATTTCCAGTCAAGTGGAGCGTGGGAAGGACAGAGGGTTACACAGGCTTAAGCAGAAGTAGGCAGTGAGTTATTCTGCTTTCTGGTCTGCCCCCATCCAGGCAACACCCACAGGGATCAGCGCAGTACAGACTGCAGCCAACTGTGGCAGGGGAACTTTGGGAACTCAGGGGAACTCTGTCTCCCAGCTGGACTCTCGCCCCGACAGGGTACCCCACATGAACATGGCATGATCAAAGAGCAGGTCCCCTGAGGCCTTGAGGTTTTGAGAAACTTCCAAATACTTGTGCAAGAAAGTGAAATGTTATTAACAAATTGGAGAGTAATATCAAAGAGGAACACTCATTTTTCTTTACTCATTCTCAAATACTTCACTTCTGACACTAAATGTGGGAATAGATTTTCCACACTGACCAATTACTCAAAGCTCCAGACACCCATTGGGAATCCCACAAGTCAGGCTTGACACTAGCTACCAGGAGTTAGCGTAGACCCCACAGGTAAAGGGTCTAGTCCCACAAAACCACCCTCTACTTCAAACACCAATCTCTAGTAGTGGGTCCTCAGGTTACCCACACTTCTGTTTGCCTTGGCTACAGATTGAGGGGCATTCCCATGAGCTCTGCCTCATGTTCAACTATTTGCTATAACAACTCACAGGGAAACATTTATTTATGTTTCTGGTTTATTATAAAGGATATGGAGCATAGGCTAGCCAGTGGCATGGTGGTTCAGGTGTCTGGAATCCACATGGCTGACTCTATGGTTCAAGTCCTGAACCAAGTGGCTTGAAAAGCATGCAAGGCACGTGTGTGTGTGTGTGTGTGTGTGTGTGTGTGTGTGTCCTCAAAAATCCCAAAAGGAGAAATGGAGAAGAGATTGCAGGGTGACTAATCCCCATAGGGTGCTTTCTCTCTTTCTCTCTCTTTCTCTCTCTTCCTCTCTCTTTCTCTCTCCAACTAATGCATGCACACTCTGGCAAATTTAAAATAATTAAAGGATATGATACAGGACACAACCAGTGAAAAGCTACACACAGGGCAAGGCCTGGAAGGATCCTTAGTGCAGGAGCTTCTATTCCTGTAGACTGAGGTGCACCAGCCTCCCAGCATGTAAATGTACTCACCACTGGAAGCTTTCTTAACCCCGTACTTTAAGGATTTTGATCACATAGGCATGGTCGATTATTAACTCAATTTCCCCCTCTTCTTCTCTCCCCAGCAGATGGAGGAATGCTCCAAGCTTCTAAATGTGGCTACATCTTTCTTATGACCAACAGCATCCAGGAGCCCACCCAGTGTGACCTCATGAGAACAAGAGGCACTCCTATTACTCAGGAAATTCCAAAGGACTAGGAGCTCTGGGTTAGGGATGAGACTAAAGACCAAATGTTAGAACAGTAAGTGCTCCTAGCAGCCCTAACACTCAGGAAATTGTAAAGGTTTTGTGAATTGTGTGTCAAGAACTGAGGACAGAGACCAGCAGGTGGCATGGTGGTTAAGGTGTTGGACACTCCCACATGGCTGACCAGAGTTCAAGTCCTGGACCTAGTGGCTTGCTTTCTCACTTCCTCTCGTTCTCTCTCTCTCTGTGTCTCTGTCAAATTAAAAATAAATGAATTAATAAATAAAAATTTAAAAAAAGAACTGAGGACAGAGTTCAACATAAATGTATATATTTCTTACTATTGCACAAATATGTAAGGTAATATAATTTTTGTATTGAAAAAATTAGCTCTATATATTTGTGTACATTCAGTTGTGCAAAGCAAAAGGTCCAATGTTATGTGAAAACTGTGAGCAACTGTTACTCTGCATAAGAAGTAGGAAGAGAGGGAAATTTTTAAAGAGAGAAAACTTCAAAATTTTTGTGGTAAATTTCAGTATTGCATGAATTTAAGAAGTGAATATGGACTTTCTTTGTAATTAGGGAAAAAAAGTTTTTGCTGCTTCTTCACAGCTGTTAGCCAAATGGCAACAGCCAGGTGTGAACAGCTGATGTCAGGATGTGTTACACTGCGATCCGCTCCAGGAACTCTCTATTCAAACACAAACACATGAATATTCTAAGTGTCCTTCTGTCATTGCTGAGAAAAAGCACATTGGTGCCATCAGAATGGTGGAGCACCAGTCCAGAGGGTCTCAAACCTGAGCAAACATCAGAATCACCTGGAGCTTGCTGAAATGCAGACTGCTGACCTTCACTGCATGTTTTAGTACAGCTAGGGTTTGGCCCAAGAATCTGCATTTCTAACAGGTTCCCAGGGGCTGCTGCTGCTGATGATGATGTGGGGGAAGAGAGGGGTCTACACTCAGACCTTCTGCTCTCAACCCTGCCACTCTACCTGAGGTCCAGAACCAGCAGTAGCAGCATCACCTGAGAGCTTCCTGAAATGCAGGACTTGGGCTTTGTCCCAGTTGGGAGCAGAACCCGCATCCTAACCAGCACCTGGCAGCTCACATGCGTGTGACCCCTAAAGAATGCGCTGCGTGCCCAGAGCCTTTAGCCTATAACCAGCCATAATGGAGTCCATCTTAATAGACTAACCCTTAGGAAAACCAGTCTTCACTTTCTGTCTTTCCCATCCCTCGTGTGAGGAGTAAACCCTACAGAACCTATCCTTTCACCTCCCTAGCTATGGATCTAGCCTAACGTTTAACTAAGAAAAGAGAGCAAAACCTTGCTGAATCTTTACAGATATGAGACTTTGGAGAGAGGGGGAGGAAAGATGTCGCCAGCCCATTCCCACATGATCTGCTGAGAAGATTGCATTAGTTTAAGCACTGCAAAGCCATACGTAGATCCTCGCTGCTTTATAGAACCCAAGAATTGTCTTGACTGACTCTATTTTGCTTTCTCATTAACCATGGTTTATCTGTGAGTCCATAGCAGGAGACCTAAAACCGGCCAGAACAAGGAGAACATTCTCTACCTGGAACAGAAACTGCTCCTCAAGCAGTAATCGCCTCTCTGAGGCCTGTGAGCTTCCTCTGATTTTGTCCAGAGATGATGACCAGACTTCCTTGTAATCTTGCTCCAAGACAATGAGTAACTTATCCTTTGCTTCTAGATGTATGCACACACTGAGTCCCTGTTTAACCTCTGGGTTCTACCCATGGACTCCAGTCTGCTCTCTCCCTAGTGCTGAGTTCACTGAATAAATTCCAGTCTTGATTCAACAACTCCTGTCTCTCAAGATTGGTTTTTGTAGATTAGCAAGTGGCACAGACCTGTATTCTAGTCCTCTGGTCTACACATCCCTGCCCATTTTGACAATAGGCTCAGCTCTTTGAGTTGTTTCCCTTTAACAGAAAGGCTTCCATGAGCTCTCATTCAAGGTCTGGGCCCATGGTACTGAGATAGCAGTGTTCTCTTGGTGCTCAATTCTTGAGTCAACAAGGTAGAGGGAAGGAGATTCTGACCATGACAGGAAAAACCTAGCCCACAGCCTCCCAATATGTGTAGCAGAGAAGCATTGTCTTTCCTTAGGCACATTCCCACAGCCCATGTGGAGTGCATCCTCCCAATCACACAGAGTAGGAGCTGGGCCCACTCTGGATGGAACCCCCATACACACCAGGCTGGAAACTTCCCCCACCTTAGGTCCTGCAACTCAGTCAGGCCCTCTCAGACATGTACAGGCTGCAAAGCTATTGCTCAAACAAAACAAAATCCAACAAAAATGAAGACCCTCTGGACATCTCAGAGATACGAAAAGCATAATTGCCACCAATTAATTTCATCCCAGAGTCCACTTGATGAGATCTGTTACACAGGCCACATGCCAAACCCAGTTCCATTGCCTTATGGCAGTCAACCTGGCTGCATTTAATTCTTCAACACACTTTGCACTTACAGTCCAGTGAGACTCACAGAAGAGTAACTATGTCCCTCCCATCCCCTGCCAAGACTTGTTTCTATGCCCTTTCCTCCTGCAACGTTTTCCTAACACAGAGGACTCCACAGTGAAGCCTCTGCAGGATACTGGCATATCAAAATGTTAGCTTTTTCTCTACACAACTAACCAAGAGAGGGAAATGGAGATTATAAGCAAATCAGCAGAAAGGCTTTCAACTAAATAGGCTTTTTATTTTTTTAAGTTTTTGTCATAGGGCATATGCACCCACCAGACAGAGACAGAGAAAGGAAAAGTGAGAAATCACCCCCCAGGGGAACAGCCACATCACAATCCCTTCTCCTCCATTCTCCTCTTGGGATTTGGGGCATACACACACATGTGCCTGGTGTGATTTGCAAGCCACCAGATCCAGGACTCAAACCATGATCAAGCATGTCAGAGTCCAGTGCCTTAAGCACTACACCACCTGCTGACACCTAAACAGGCAATTTATTATTATTATTATTATTATTATTATTATTATTATTATTATTATTATTATTATTATTATTATTATTATTATTATTATTATTATTATTATTATTATTTATTATTATTATTATTATTATTATTTTTTGGCAAAGATGTGCTTCTCCTTCTCATTTGAAAAGATCAGTGACATCCCACAGAGAATAGAATGGTGTCTGCTGGTCTCCAAAACAGCATCCAGAATTGGACAGCCTGATGAATGTTTAAACAAAAGCTAACTTAAACTTTAAGAAAAATAAAAAAACATTTCCCACAGGAGTAAGTAGATATAATTCAACCATAAATTTCTAATTACAGTTTTAAAAACATCTTCTGCTTATCAACACTACCACTTGTTGAGTGTTTACAACTGGCCAGGCTCTGTGCAGAATGGTTCACAAGATCCTCTCCTTCACTCTCACAGCAGCTCTCTGTTGTAGGTATTGTCCTCTTCTGTACAAATGGAAAAACTGAAGCTCAGAGACATTACATAAATTGGGTAAAGCCATGCAGTGAGTAAACTGGGTAGGCTTATTTGAGCCTGTGGACTTAATCATCTGTCTACACTGCTTTTCAGTCTTATGGCCTAATGGGGCATCTCTCTTGAGGAAAAAACAGAAAACACAGTGAGGAGATAGAGATCAAAATGCTTCTGAACATACTGGATGGGTCGCATTGCTTTTGTGTAAAGGTAACAATCACTACATAAAACTTGGTGTGGCAAGTTTAGGGGCACATTAAGAAGGTCCAAATGGCTCATGTATTATTTTGGAAAATGAAGAAACAGATATGTCACAGCTCCAGGCCAGCTCATCATGGCTGCTGGCTACAGAAACACTATTTGGTCATGACCCTGAGTGGTAGTGCAGACTGCTTTGATGTGTAAGGGGGCCCCAGGTCAACAGCCCAGAATGAAAGCACAGGGAGACTTTCTACTTCTCAATCCTGCTATCTATGAGACTCATCCTTCACTGCCAGAGTGATAGATTGCCCTGTTTCACGCTGAGAGAAAAACATGCAGGCACATACACACAACGTTCATACAAACAGGTAATGCCACAAAGAAACTCAATGTCACATGAGAAACGTGAGGTCATATACCTTAGAGACCTCTGCTTACATATGGAAGTTCAAATAGGGAAAATAGAGCTGGTTTTTATCAGTAAGCCAAAGCATGATTAAAACCTGTTGGAGAGTTAGCAGTCTCCCCACAGGCAGAATCATCCTGTTGTAAATGCTAACCCTCAAAACTTCAAGTCAGATGCAATACACTTGGGGGGAAAAAATCAATGCCATTTACGTAAAAAGTACAGAAAACACTCAAAGCTATAAAAGTAAAAGAGAAGAAGAAGGGCACCGGAAGGCCAGGGGGAGTGAAATTAGGAAGAACAGCCTGTGATTCTTTCCAGTCAGTCCTGGGTTCCAAGCTGGTATGGAAGGAAAGAATAGATAGTATAACCGCCATGACTCAAAAGTTTTGAGACAATTGAAACTAGGAGCTGACTTACAAGTAGTCATAATGATACATAAGTAATTTATTGAGGATCTACTAAACAAGATAGATACTATTCTCACTTGAGTGGGGAAACTGAAGTTTAAAGGGATCGAATAACCAGCAGGGATGTCACAGATGGCAAATAGCAGAGCTCCGATCCAAACCAAGCTGCAGCTCAGTCCAAAGCCCATAATTGTTTCAGACTGTGTGGGAAACAAATACAATTTTTTTAAGAATTATTTAATTTTATTGTTATTTTTTAATTCACCAGAGAGAAAAAGAGAAAGTGAAAAAGCAAGTTACCAGGTTGAACTGCAATAGGTCATGTGGGAGTCCAGTGCCTTTATCTCCACACCACCTGCTGGCCTGCCTACAATTTTTTTAAAACTACAAATTGGGGAATGACATCTATTTGAGGTATGCCTAGAAGAGCCTGGAGTTAACATTGTTGATAACCTGTCCAACACACATTTTCTGCTTGCTCCTCCCTGTCTAAATCTCAACTACATCAGACATTTAGTCATTGACTTTTCAATTTTCAATGGGAGTTTTGATAGATCTCAAGTAATACTTAATGGGCATTCTCTTAATCACTGTTTTGGCTTAAGGGTAAGCACATGACGTTAGATAACCCAATTATACTAAAGGGAGGAGCATATGTTCAATGCTTAGGAGACACTCTTTTCTCTCCCCTAGGTAAAACAAGGAAAACATTGCCCTTTGGCTACTGGCAGCCACATTGTGACCATAAGGAAAGCTCAAGAAGACAATGATGATACCTCAAGGATGGCATTGTGGCAAGATGGAAAAGAAGAGGGTGTGTGGGAAAAAAAATCTCTTGAGCTGCTCACTTTGCCTATTTTTGAAACTATTGTACTTCTGAATTTCTTTTTATATAAAATAAAATCTGTTTTAAATTTGAGACCGAGTTTCTGTCACTGGCATATGAAAGCATCCTAATTAATATTGACTCCATGCAAAAATTATCTTTTTTTTTATAGGTATTTTTCATGCATTTTTCATTTCAAGAAAAACAGTTTTAGCTTTAATAGATCAAAATCAAAAAATGTTATGAGAAGTTTGCTTAAGACTTAAAGCCACGAGAAAAGTTAGGATCCAATTCAAACAGTAGGTAGATGAAACTATCAACAATTCAAGAGAAGACAAAAATCCTTAAAGCATAGAAGAAAATTAGTAGTGTTTTAGTCAAACGTCATAAAAATCTATTGCACCAGCTCAGATTCATACAATTAACCTCTCTTCTATTGAATTTGCGGTGTTAACTGAGGTCTGATCTTTCCATTTAAATTCTGGAAGTTAACATTCAACTCAGGACTTGTCCCTACCATTAGGCTGGCCATTTTCTTGGTTGTTTTTGTTCTCTTATTTCTGTGTGTCCAACTTTAGTTTTCCTGGTATAGCACTCATTTTAGCAGTTCTTGGAGAGCTGGTCTAGTGTTGGTAAATTCTTGCAGGTTTTGTTTATGTGAGAACGTTTTTTATCTTTTTTTCCCATATGAAGGATAATCTTGCCAGCTATAGTATTCTTGGTTGAAACTGTTTTTCACTTAACACTTTGAATATATTTTCCCATTCTTTCTTTGCTTGCAGTGTTTCTTTTGAGAGGTTTTTGCTATAGGACACATGCACTCACCAGAAAGACGGAGAGAGACAGAGAGATAGAAAGCGAGAAATCACCCCCCAGGGGGGATGGCCACACCGCAATCCCTTCTCCTCCATTCTCCTCTCAGGATCTTGAGCACGCACGCACACGTGCCTGGTGTGAGTTTAAGCCACTGGGTCCGGGACTTGAACCACGGACGACTACATGGGAGTTCAGCGACATAGCCATTACGCTAACTGCTGGTCCCTGCTTGCATTGTTTCTGATGAAAGGTCCAACATTAGCCTGATGCGATACACTTTGAAAGTAACTTAACATTTCTCTCTTGCCAATTTTGGTATCTCATCTCTGTGGTTTTGGTCAATCTCCAATGATGTGCCTTGGAGAAGATCTTCTTGGGCAGATTCTTAAGTGGGGTCCTTTATATTTCTTAGGTCTGGATCTTTGAATGCCTCCCTAGGTTTGGGAATTTTTCTTCCAGGATTTTATGGACTGGATTATCAATGCCCTTATTAGTTTATTCACCTTCTGGGATACTGATTATCTGGATGTTTGAGCCTTTAATGGTATCTAGTATTGCTCATATATTATCCTCATTTGGGGGAGTGATTTTCTCACTCTTTCTGGTGAATTTTTCTAGGTCAGAGGTTCTGTCTTCTACATCTGAGATTTGATGCATTATCTAATCTGCTTTTTATAGTTTCAAAGGAGGTTTTGATTTCCTTTATTACAGCTTTCATCTCTAATAGTTCTGTTTGATTCTTTTTTAAGGTGTATATTTCCTGTTTCAGATTGTGCAAGAACTTCCTCACCTCCTGGAACTCATTATCTCTTTTCTCCTGTATTTTCTGGAGTTCATTGTCTCTCTCACATTTCTGCTAGTTTTGTCACTGTGAATATTTTAAATTATTTATTTGACATTTCCACAAGTTCACTTGTAATGTTTGTGGAGGATGAGGAGATATTCTTTTCCTTTAGGGGGAAGATATTTTCTTGGCTTCTCGTATTTCCTGTGTCTTTGTGGTGGTTTCTGGTCATCTGATGGATTATATATTTTTTTCTACTTTTTGGAGTTAAGTCTGAGCATTCAGAGGCATGCAGGAAGAGGTATCTGCAATCTCTAAATACCATTTTTTTCCTCCCTTGTGCAGAAGATTCCATGGAAATTGAGGATCAATCTGTCCCTGAAAGTATTCAGATATTTAGTTACTGTGCACCTAGACCTGTCTAGAAACTCAGTGTGTGGAGGCTAAGCAGAAAAGTGAGAAAAGGAAAAGAAAAGTGGGTTGGGGGCGGGGGGGGGCAAAAACAGTAAAGAAGGAGGAGAAGGAGATAGAGATGGAGACGGAGAAGAAGGAGAAAAGGAGAAGGAGGAGGAGAAGGAAGAGAGAAAACAATTTAAAACAAAAATTGGAAAAGAGGGTGCTCTAAGCTGGCGGGGTCTGGGAGGCAGGAGGGTGAAGTCTGGGTAGAAAGTCTTCAATTGTCCTAATCCCTGAAAGAGGCCACTCAGAACTCAATTACTGATGGCTGGTGATTAGCTTGTCCTATGGGGGATGGAGATAAGGTGACAATTAGCAAGATAAAGCGGCAGAGTTAAGAAGGTTTTTTGTTTGTTTGTTTGTTTTTAATAAAAATAAAGATAAAATAAAGAGAGGCAGAGGGAAAAAAAAAAAAGCAGGTACTCTAACCTGGCTAGATCTGGGAGACAGGAGGGTAAAGTCTGGGCAGAAAGTCAATTGTCCTATTCCCTAAAAGAGGCTGCCCAGAATTCAACTATAGATGGCTGGTGATTGGCTAGTCCTGGCTAGTTCTGGGGCCATGCAGGAGGGTGAAGTCTGGGCAGAAAGTCTTCCCTTCTTTTCCTTCCTTCCTTTTTAAGAAAGGTTTTGCTACATGGTGTGTGTGCTCACCAGAGAGACAGAGGGGATGGCCATGCCACAATCCCTTCTCCCTCATTCTACTTTGGGGATTTGGGCACACAAGTACATGTCCCTGGCCTGAGTTTTAAGTCTCTGGATCCAAGACTTGAACCACTGTCAGCCATGTATGAGTCCAGCACCTTAACCACTACGTCACCTATTGACCCCCAAATTATCTTCTGTAAAAACCTATGAAGTCCCATGACTCACAATTAGAGATTTATTCTTTTCAGTAGTATGTTCCCCAATAGGTAAAAAAAAAATAAATAAATAACTATAATCTTGAAGAGGGGATCATTTTGTCTTAGCACATTGTTAGTATAAAAAAATGTTAACATATTTAATCACAAAAAGTGAAAACTTTTGCATATAGATGCCATAAATAAAATGTAAAGAGAAGTAAACTGGAGAACAATTTTTGCACATTAACAAGAAGCTGATATTCTTTCTATATAAACAGCTCTTCAGATAGATGAATGTGCCAATACAAAAAAGCACAAAAAATATAAACAAGCAATGGCCACTAAATATGTTTTTAATATCCATTTTATTAGTCATAAAATGAATATGAATTAAAATATAATACTTTGTCCTTTTACCAAATTTGCATTTTGCCCCTTAATAAGAATATGCTCATTATCAGCCGCATGCTTCATCTCTCCTCACTGATCATCACGCTGGCCTCAGCTTGGTATCATGGCAGAGGCATGGAAGCACACAAGGCCTCTTGAGTCCTAACCTCAGAAATGGCACACGACCACATCCATGGCACATCATATTGGCCAAGAAAGTCAAAGGCCAGCAAAGATTTAAGGGAAATTGATTCTGCCTTTTGATGGGAGAATATGCAAAACTGGAGAACGATTTTCACAAGTATGTACTACATTATTTAAGTTTTCTTTTTTAATTTTTAGGTGTAAGGACCAGCAGACAACACAGTGATTAAGGCACTGGGCTCCCTCACATGTTCATGCATGCCCAAAATCCCAAGAGAGAATGGAAGAGAAGGGATTGAAGCATAATCATCTGCCCTGAGGGGTGATTTCTCACTTTCCCTCTCTCTGTCTCTTTCTCTTTCTCTCTTTCTCTCTCTCTCTTCACCAAGTGCATGCACCCCCTGGCAAAAAAAAAAAAAAAAAAAACAGTATTGGGATCAGCAGTTGGCATAATGGCTATCTTGCTGGACTCCCATGTAGTCGACCACGGTTCAAGTCCCAGACCCAGTGGCTTAAACTCATGCCAGGCATGTGTGCATGTGTGCCCAAGATCCCAAGAGGAGAATGGAGGAGAAGGGATTGCAGCATGGCCATGCCCCCTGAGGGGGTGATTTCTCACTTCTGTCTCTCTGTCTCTCTCTGTCTCTCTCTTTCTGGCGAATGCACGTGCCCTATAGCAAAAACCTCTCAAAAAACAAACAAACAAACAAACAAACAAAACAGTATTATGTGTAGGACCAGCCAATGATATGGTGATTAAAGAGCCCAGATCCCACATGGCCAATTGTGTAGTTAAAGTCCCAGACCCAGCAACTTGGGAAACATGCCAGGCATGTGTGCAGGTGTGCCCAAGGTCCCAAGAAGAGAATGGAAGAAAAAAGATTGCAATGTGGCTATCCTCCCCAGGAGATATTTTCTCCCTTTCTTTCTCTCTCCAGCAAGTGCACACGCCCTATCACAAAAGTTTTAAAAAATATTAGATACGTGTGTGTGTGTTATATAACATATTCATAGATATATGCAATTGTGTGAATAGATAGTCCATTGACATCTGTTCTTAGTTGAACAGCCACTACAGAAAAGAGAATATTCAAATTGGTAGGTCTGGGCTGTGACTCTTAGGCCTCTTCACAGATCCCAGATAGTATTCACGAAAAGGCTGAGATGGTTAGGAGAGGTCTGTGCAAACCACAGAGTCATTCTTAATTCTCACTGAGATCCAATAAAGTAACTTCATTTCGGAGCTTCAGTCCCATCAACTGACCTTGCTGCTGAATGTTCATTGTGATTTTTGTGCTGCAGCACATTCCAAGTTCAAAGTAAGATGGATATATCTTAGTAATGCACGTTGGAGAAAAATCAATTTCTATGATAAATGGTATGATTCCTGTCTTGTCTTGGGGCAGTGTTGGCAGCCCTGTTTGAGCACAGCATCCATTCCTGAAAGGCCATAGGACCCTGTGCTCCATAAAGAACTTTTGACCTTAGAAGATTTCAGGGTGAGCTGCAAGGTACAAAGAAAAAAACTCTATCTAACCATTCAATTATAATATAAAGGGAAATTTTCATGCAGGAAGTCTCCTGCATTGGACCTTGAAAGAGAAGCAAAATTTGGATTTACAGATGTGGAATTGGAGGATATGAGGTACAGATGGCCTCCCAAGCTCAGGAGGCAAGGACAGGAAAGAAGGTGGTAGGGAAGAGTTTGACTGGAGTACAGTACAAGAGGAGACTTTAAAAAGTTTGTATTAAAAAAAAAAAAAAGAAAAGTATGGGACCAGCAATTGGTGTAATGGCTATGTCGCTGGACTCCCATGTAGTTGACCACGGTTCGAGTCCCAGACCCGGCAGCTTAAACTCAGGCCAGGCGCATGTGCGTACGTGCCCAAGACCCCAAGAGGAGAATGGAGGAGAAAGGATGGTCATCCCCCTGGGGGATGATTTCTCATTTTCTGTCTCTCTGTCTCTCCATTTCTGGCGAGTGCACATGCCCTATAGCAAAAACCTCTCCAATAAAAGGAAAGTATGAGTTTTTCCTGGAGCAAAAAAAAAAAAAAAAAAGGAATCCATGCATAGTTTTTCTGTAACATTCATTGTCTATGATTTTTTGTATAGGATGTGTACATTTGTCAGAGAGAGACAGAGAGAGAGAGAAAGTGAGCAAGCATTTCCCAGGGGAATGACCATGCTGCAATCTTCTTTCAAATATCCTCCTCCATTTCCCTCTTGGGATTTTGAGCGCACATGCACAGGTACCCAACATGTTTTTCTTTTTTGATTAGAATTGTTTATTATGCCGATGGGCACGGAGGAGTTAGCACTCAGAATCTCTGGCCTCCAACATGTTTTTCAAGCCAGCTGTTGACCAAGTAAGATTTAGACACCTTAACCACCATGCCACTGGTTGGGCCCCCATTCTCTGTGAACTTTTTGAATAATCAAAGGAAGTGAAAGGAAGATGGGTTGGAAAGATTGACAGAGCCTGCCAACAGGCAGATTCATTCAATGGAAATATAAAACCCAATTCAAATTAGGTAAATCAAGAAAGGGGAACAGGGATTCATTCTCTCTCATAACTGGAACATTTGTAGGATGCTACAGATCTCAGGAATTTTGGATCCAAGTGCTAAAATGTTAACTTCTTTCTCTCTTCCATTTCCTCATCTGTGCTCACCAATATATACACCTCATTCACTCTCTCTGCAGGCCAACTTCCTCCGGGTAGCCCTAAGTCTTGAATTGGCAGGAATTAAGGGTATGTGATGTCATTTTCTTGGTTTGTCAGGGACAGGAAATTTAATCTGAGGGCAACAGAAAGCCACTGAAAGAGCCTCCTCAAGGGAGTAGCACGAGTGGGCTGGAGTTGAGAAAAACCATTGTGCACAATGGTTAGCTATGGGGGGGAGACAGATGGGGAGATTCCTGGAACAATCCAAATGACAACAGATGCGGCCCTGAACCAAGGCAGTAACAGAGAGGCTAGAGACAAGCTCTCCCTCTGTAAGGAATACTCACAACTGAGGAAGACTTGGTGGTAGTAGGAATATTCCCTGGGACTACTAATCACACCTCGCTGGTCTGAGCTGCTGCTGGAAGATGGTATCATTCACTGAGAGATGGGCTATGAGAGAAGGGGGGCTTTCTTTCTTTTTTCCTTTCTTTCTTTCTTTTTTGCTATAGGGTGCATGTGCTCGCCAGAGAGACAGAAAGTGAGAAATCACCCCTCCTCCCAAGGGATGGCCACGCTGCAATCCCTTCTCCTCCATTCTCCTCTCAGCTCTCGGGCATACATGCACACACCCCAGTGTGAGTTTAAGCCACTGGGTCCAGGACCCAAACCGCAGTCCACTACATGGGAATCCAATAACATAGCCATTACACCAAATGCTGGTCCCTCTCTTTCTTTCTTTTAAGGTTTTTGTCACAGGGCATGTGTGCTTGCCAGAGATGAGTAAGACAGAGACAGGGAGAGAGAAAGTAAGAAATCTCTCCCCAAGAGAGATGGCGATGCAAAAATCTCTTCACCACCATTTTCTTCCTAGGGTTTTGGGCATGCACACACACGTGCCTGGCATGATTTTCAAGCCACCAGACCAGGGACTTGAACTGCAGTCAGCTCTGTGGAAGTCCAGCACCTTAACTACTATGCCACCTGCTAATCCCGGAGAGCTTTCTTAAGGTCAAATCTAAAGTTCTAAGGTCTTTATCACTTTTGCTCTAGTCTGTTTGTTGCTAATAACAAAAAATATCTAAAACTGGGTGATCTGTAAAAATGGAAGGGGGCAGCAGGAACTATTAATACTGAAGACAGAAGACAGATTACAGCAATGAAACCCTGTGTTGGGATTTTCTCCCTCTTGCTCTATTTCTTGTTCATGAAAGAAATGAACTTAAAAATAAATACAGGTTTATTCAACTCACAGTTTGGAGGCCCAAAGTCCAGGCACTAACTCTAGTGGGGGTCTTGCAGGGTTCTCTGCCCACAACACGAGGACAAAAGCCGAGAAGCTGAGTCCACCAGTCTCTGTTCCGGTCTCATTCCCTCTCCTTACAAACCCACCAGGATTCAATCATGGGCACCGGACCTAATTACCTTGATCCTGTTCTCTGTTAATCTCATTATAATAGACTCGACTCCCTGCCATTGTTTTACTGGGCTTGGTCTGGAAAATAAAGACCCAGAGTCCTGCTTTGAACACGTTACGAGGGACATTGGGCTCTGTGGAGCCCAGAGAGCACACTCGGTCATTTTAAAAGCTTGTTACTTTTGAGGCCCCAAGCTCCAGAAATGAATTCAGAAAGAAAATGAAAAAAATAACAAGACAGATCGCAGCACTGCAGCCTCCACCAGCAAAGGCCGTCAGCTGAAACCAGTCTGGACAGCGCAGCTCAGTCTTGGCTCATGAACTTCGCTTTACCTCAGAAAAGCCTTCAGCACGGCACGCGCACACACATGCACATGAACTCGTGCGCGCACACACAGATGGCAAGACTGACTGTCAGAGCTATTCAGCGTGAAAGAAGCTTGTTTTCTTCTAGTTCATAATCTCTAGTTTTTACCTTGGTAACTGATATTGTAATTTCTAACAAAATATGTATTTTTTGGTCTATGTCCAGTTTCATGGCACAGAATTCCTAAAACCTTTGGAGTTTCCCAAATAATTGTCTTTTTGTATGTTAATAAGATGATTGGTGGCCGGGGACTCCAGGACTGGCTCAGTATACTAGGGAAACCAACCATGTGATCAGAGGTCCGGAATCCCCCAACACTCCTTTGGGAAGAGGGGAGGAGCTAAGGCTTAAGTTGATCACCAATAGCCCATGATATAATCAATCATGCCTAGGTAATGAAGCCTCCATAAAATCCCAAAAGAACAGGGTTCAGAGAGCTTCTGGGCTTCTGGACACATGGAAGGTGGGACCATCAGACAGGGAATGGAAACACCAATTTCCCTCATACCTTGCCTCATACCTTGCCCTATGCGTCCCTTTTCCCTCATACCTTGCCCTATGCGTCCCTTCCCCAGGCTTTTCCTCCGTATCTGTCATCGTATCTTTTGTAAGACACCAGTGAATGTAAGTGAAGTGTGTTCCTGAGGGCCAGATGCAAATCCGAGTGGACCATGAGTAATGTGAGCTGCTCTAGCAAATGACTGAACCCTAGGCAGGGGTTGTGAGAACCTCCAGTTTACAACTGGGGGAGCAGAAGCATGATCACAACCTGGATTTCCATTGGCACCTGAAGTAAGGGGCAGTCTTGTGGGACTAAGTCCCCTTGTGGGACTAACCATGGGATATGACTCTATCTTCAGGTTACAATGTCAAAACTGAATTTTAGAACATCCAGTTGGTGTCTACTGGAGAACTGATTGTTGGGGAAGTCTCCCAACACATTCTGATGGGAACAGTAAAAGACTTTGTGCTCAGTGTTAATAGTATAGTAGGAAAAAAGTAACTTTATTTACTTACTGTGTGAATGAAACAGACCAATTCCACTTTTTAGAAACTAACACCATCTTGGGGCCCTCTGTTCTTCCCCACCCATACTGTGCCCCCACTGAGGCAGCTGGCCTTTCTTAGAGGAAGAATGATTTCAAGAAGCTGGGAGCACTCACCTCTCTAAACCAGGTGCATTTTTCACCGCTTTAGCTTCTCTTTTGAAAACTCTAACTTGCTTCACGGAAGAGCAGAACACAGCTGTGAAGCTTTCTGGGCCACCATTCAGCTGACCCTTCCCATCTGTAAGTTACTCTCAAACTCCTGTCAAGTATTCCATGGAATTGTTTGCTTTGTTTTTCCGTCTCACAGTTCCTTCTCTGTTTGAGGACCACTACACATTGACTCTGTCCCCTAACGCCTGCTACTATACAGGTGTCTCGAACTTAATATGGCATTCTCTAAACAGTTTATTTATAGTCCCTCCCTCTCCAAGAAAATCTTTTTCCTGTCCCAGGTTTCACTTATTGGCACCATCTTTAACCCAGTTGCTCACGTCCAAGTGCTAAGCCTCATCCTGGGTTCTTTCATATTCCTCCATATCATTTATTAATATGCTGAGAAGTTACCTTCAAAAGGTAGCAAAAATCAAAAAAAAAAAAAGGTAGCAAAAATCTACCCACTATTCACTATCTTCCTTTCACTACCTCAGTTCTGCATATATGCACCTATGTAGCGAAATATGTGTCAAAAGTATTTCTTAGCTGTTAGATTACAGTCAAAAAATTTTGGAAGCTACTCCTTGCCAATAGGTTTACTATTTTTATTTATTTAAATTTTTTTATTTTAAAAAATTATTTTATTCTATTTATGTATTTAAACTTGACCAGAGAGGGACAGAGTGAGAGGGAAAGTAAGAAAGCAAGCCACCAGGTTTGGGACTTGAACCATGGTTGGCTATGTGGGAGTCCAGCACCCTTAACCACCATGCCACCTGCCAGCTCTGCCTACCTACCTAGGTTCTGCCTACATTTTTTATCTCATTTTTTAACTGCCTGAGGGCACTTCACTCACCAGCCATAGACACTGAGACAGAAAGAGAAAGCACTCCTCCATAGGGCGTGGTCACACCACATTCTCTTCTTTTCCATTTCTTTAAACTGTCAGGATCTGGGGCATACACACACAGATGTCCAGCATATTTTTCAAGCCACTGGGGCCAGGATGCAAATCACAGTAGACCATGTGGGATCTGGCTCCCTTAACTATTTGGCTACAAGACCAGCCCTTAATCTTATTTTCTACCATCTCCCTCTCTGTTCTGTAAGTCCCTAGAAAGTGTTGAGTTCTCTCTTACCTTGGAGTCTTAGTATTTGCTGTTAACTCCACCTGGAACATTCTTATCTTTCCCATGGCTGGCTCATTGTTACCCCTTCAAGTCTCAGTTTAAATGTCACATCTTTGGGGCTGGCAAATGGTGGTTAAAGGTGCTGGACTCCCACATGGCTGACCACAGTTCAAGTCCTGGACCTGGTAGCTTGCTTTCTCACTTTCTCTCTCTCTCTCTCTGGTCAAATAAATTAAATAAATAAAGCTAGATTTAAAAAAAAATTATTTTTAAAAAAATGTCATCTCTTCAGAGAGGCCTCCCTGACCACTGTATAAACCATGTACTTGATTATTTGTTATGGTCTAAATGTGTATCCCTTCAAAATTCATATGCTGAAATCTAATCCCCAATAGGATTATGTGGGCCTTTAGAAGGTAATTAGGTCTCAAGGGAGAAGGATGTGATTAGTGACCTTATAAAAGAGGACTGAGGGAGCATATGTGACCCTTTCCACCACGTGAAAGTGTCTTCTCCAAACACTGAATGTGCTAGAAGCATGATCTTGAACTTCCTGGTCTCCAGAACTGTATTTCATGCTTATCTAAGATATTCTTTTATAACAGCCCAAACAAAGACATTACACATATTAATTTTTTCTAATGAACACTTATGGAATGAGTTAGCCTAAATTTCTCCATGAGACTATAAGCTTTCTACAGATAAGAGGGTTTGTGTATATAATAATGCCCTGCATACTACTTTCACCTAACTCGAGTCCCACAGGAAGCTATGGTAATTAATGACTACATGTAGTGCTTTATTTTTGCATTCACAGACATAATATAGTTGCATGTTGCAGTGGGTTGAATGGTGTCCCTCAGAAAAAGATGTTCAAGCTCTAACCTGTAGCTGTGAGTAAAATAGGGTTGTTGCAGATGTAATTAGTTAAGATGAAATCATAGTAGGATGGGCTCTAAATCTAATATTACTGGTGTCCTTTTGAGAAGAGACAGAGAGAGAAGGTCATGTGACAATGAAGACAAATTGGAATGCGATGTCTATAAGCCAAGGATTGTCAGCAACACGGAAACTAAATGGAAAGATAAGAACTAATTCTCTACTAAAGCCTTTGGAGAAAGCATGGCCCTACTGGCACCTTGGTTTAGACTTCTAGCCAGAGAACTGTGAGGGGTAAATTTCTGTTGCTTTAATCCTCCTCATCTGTGGTACTTTGTTAATGGCAGACCTATTGTCTGCCACTTGAGATAAAATATTAGTTGACTGAAACCTAGCTCTAAAACCTGTGCAATTTATGAACAGTAATTATTAAGAGAATGAAGTTAAGCATAATAAAGGATTTGACGGGCCTGGAAATGATGCCTAATGCATGTCTTATTTCTTGTAGGTAAAGTATTCTGTCTAAAACTCTAATACAGTCATGAACTGCATAGCAATATTTCAGTCAACAACAGATCACGTACATGATGGAAGTACCGTAAGATTATAACAGGCTATTCCACACAGCCTAGGTGTGTCTGAGGCTGTAACATCTAAGTTTGTGTAAAGTATGCTCTATGATGTTCACACAACAAAGTCACCTAACAACTTTTCTCAGAACTTTTGTTAAGCAGTGCATGACTGTATTTCATCTGAACCACTGTCACTTCAACCCTTGGAGCAAATAATAAGACCTATTTGATTCATCAAGCAATTAAATTACTCATTAAACTTTTGCCACTTCGCCTGGCAAAACAGAAAATCACATTAGAGTAATAGTAGAAGATGTTCTCATTATTTATTTTAATAGCTATAACACTTTTAAAGTCATGTACTATAATGAAGTTACATTAGGTTTTTAGGACATCTTTGAACACAGATTGCATTATCTTGACTATCTCAGTTGGTTTGGCAAGAGTAATGGAATTATTAGTGCCAGAAACCATGATTTCCATGGAAATTAAAATTGTATCTTTCCAACTACTGTAAATCATGTTTGAAATCCTAACAGTAGATTTAGAGAACTTATACTTTTACCTGTATGTTAGAGATGAGTTATAGTGGAAGCAACACTTTGGAAGAAAATCTACCCAAGTTTTAATTAATTTATAGAAGTGACAAATATTAGAAAGGAAATTGCTGATGGCTGCACACTGACTGGGTCACTGTGAGAACACAGCTAGGGTCACATTTGGGCTCCACCCCAGACTCTGCTACCTATCTAGAGGTAGGACTTTGGGCTACTTACTCCTTCGAGCAGAAAGAGAAGAATTACTTTATTTCCAAAATCTTTCAAGCTCTAAAATACTATGAACAGCTTATTCTTATTCCTCTGCAGCATATTCATATGAACTCAGGATTTCACAGTTAGGTTTTATACTTTTCAAGCCAATAAATGTCTTACTGACCTCTCAGTCCCTCAACCTGCCAACACAGGCCAGTCAGAGGGCAGGGCCAGAGGTAGATTTGTTGAAGCAGCCTCCTGCCACTGGCACCTTGCCTGCAATGTGTAGTCTGGTTATTGCACAGTGATGCCCAGTCTGGAAACAAGAGAGCCAGAATTCCAAACTGAGCTGCACGTACCAAGCTATGCACCCATGAGACTACATCATCCAAAAGCAGCACCTTGTCCCAAGTACACAAAGACACCAAAGAGGCTAGCCACCTTCCTCCCAGTACCCTGGATTTTAATCTTTTTTTAAAAAATATGAATCACTTCATGAATTTGCACATCATCCTTGCACAGGCGCCATGCTAATCTTCTCTGTGTTGTTCTAATTTTTGTGAATGTGCTGCTAAAGCAAGCACGGAATTTAGTCTTTTTGAGAGGCTGTCAGATATCTTTCTTGTTTCAAAGAAGACAATCAAGATAAACTTAAATTTTGAGGGCATCAGCACCTACCACCTGGTGTAGTGGTTAAGGTGGTAGACTCCCACATGGCTGACTGTGGTCCAAGGTCTGGATCCGACTGCTTGAAACTCACACCAGAGAATGGCCCCTTTCAGGAACTAGGACCACTGAAGACCTTCTGCTTAGACTTGACCCTTCTGCCCCCAAGATCTAGCCAGGACAAGCAAATCACCAGCCATCTATATCCTAATCCCTTTCAGGGATTAGGACCACTGAAGAACTTCTGCCCAGACTTCACCCTCTTGCCCGCCAGTTCTAGCCAACCTCCTCACACTGTGTTTCTAGAAAGGTCTAGGTGCACAGTAGCTAAATACCTGAATATTTTAGGGTCAGATTAATCCTCAATTTCCATGGAATCTGTTGCACAATGGAAGAAAAATGGTACTGCTTAGAGATTGCAGATCACCTCCTCCTGTATGCCTCTGAATGCTTAGATTTAACTCCAAAAACTAGAAAATAATGTATAATCCATTAGATGAACAGAACCTGCCACAAAGGCACAAGAAATATGCAAAGAAAAGAAAATATCTGTCCCCTAAGGGAAAAGAATAGCCTCTCATCCTCTACAGACATAACAAGCGAACTGGTGGAAATGTCAGATAAACAATTTAAAATATTCATAGTGACAAAGCTAACAGAGATGCAAGAGAACAGAGACAAGGAAGTCCAGAAAATGCAAGAGAAAAGAGATAATGAGTTCCAGGGAGTGAGATAGTTCTTGCATGATCGGAAAGAGGAAATACACACCATAAAAGAGGATCAAACAGAATTGTTAGAGATGAAAGCTGTAATACAGGAAATAGAACCTCCATTGAAACTATTAAAAACAGATTATAGGACCAGCAGTTAGCATAATGGCTACGTGCTGGACTCCCATGTAGTTGACCGCGGTTCGAGTCCCAGACCCAATGGCTTAAAACTCATGCCGGGCGCGTGTGCGTGCATGCCCAACATCCCAAGAGAAGAAAGGAGGAGAAGGGATTGCAGCGTGGCCATCCCCCCTGGGGAGTGATTTATCACTTTCTGTCTCTCCGTCTCTCTCTTCCTTTCTGGCGAGTGCACACACCCTCTCCCCCCCAAAAAAAAGTGCAAAAAACCTCTCCCCCCAAAAAAGAAAAAGGCAGATTAGATCATGGAGAAAGAAGATAAAAATCTCAGCTATAGAAGACAAAACCTCTGACCTAGAAAAATTCACTAAAAAGACAGGAAATGACCCCCAAAAATGAGAATAATATATGAGTATACCAGATACTAATAATAGATACCATTAAACACCCAAACATCCACATAATCAGTATCCCAGATGGTGAAAAAACTAATAAAGGCACTGACAATCTATTCCATGAAATCTTGGAAGAATTTTCCAAACCTAAAAAGGCATTCAAATATCCAGACCAAAGGACCCCACATAGAATCAACCCAAGAAGATCTTCTCCAAGACACATCATAGCCAGATTGAACAAAACCACAGAGATAAGATACTAAAATTGGCAAGTGAGAAACGTCAAGTTACTTTCAAAGGGTATCCCATCAGGATCAGGCTAATGTCAAACCTCTCACTGGAAACAATGTGAGCGAGGAAAGAATGGGAAAATATATTCAAAGTGTTAAGTGAAAAACAATTTCAAACAAGAATACTATACCTGGCAAGATTATCCTTCCTATGGGAAAAAAGAGACAAAGACATTCTCAGATAAACAAAACCTAAGTTACTACCACCAGACCAGCTCTTCAAGAAGTGCTGAAGGGAGTGCTATACCAGGAAAACTAAAGTTGGACACACAGAAATAAGAATAATAGAATTACAAACAAGAAAAGGGCCAGCCTATTGTTAGGGACAAGTCCAGAGTTAAAGTTCCAGAATTTAAACGGAAAGATCAGACCAGAGTAATACTGCAAATTCGATAGAAAAGCGATTTACATCAGACTGAACTGATGAAATAGAATTTTGTGATTTTTGACTAAAACATTACTGATTTTATTCTAAGCTTTGTTTTCCAGATTTAGGGATTTTTGACTTGTCTTGAACTGTTGATAGTTTCATCTACCTATTGTTTGAACTGAATCTTCATCTTTTTTCTGGCTTTAAGTGTTAAGCAAATTTCTCTTAACATTTTTTGATTTTGACATATTAAAGCTAAAACTGTTTTACTGGAAATTAAAAAATTCATTTAAAAAATTATGTATTTAGTGACCAGCAGTTAGTGTAATGGCTGTGTCACTGGACTCCCATGTAGTCGAACACAGTTCAAGTCCTGGACCCAGTGGCTTAAACTCAGGCCGGGCGCGGGTGCGTGCGTGCCCAAGATCCCAAGAGGAGAATGGAGGAGAAAGGATTGCGGCGTGGCCATCCCCCCTGGGGGGTGATTTCCTGCTTTCTGTCTCTGTTTCTGTCTTTTGGCAAGCACACATACCCTATAGCAAAAAACCTCTCCAAAAAAAAAAAAAAAATTTCCTATTTGATGACTGCAGTAAGCTATATAGCCCCAGCTAGGTGCTTCTTTATAGTATGTTCACTCTACTCACTGAGGTTTATGCCTAAAGTCAAACATATGTTCATAAATACGTATATATCAGCTGTGCTTGCTATTGAAAGTATTTAGATCAATTTAGACAATTTAGATCTTCAGTGAATCAATAAAATATGGGGGGAAAAGGCATGGAAAGCAGACAGTATGGGAGGAAGGTGGGAAATGGTAGAGGGTGAGAGGTAGGAAATCAAGGGGAGAAAAAAAAGTAAAATATATAGGAAACAAGAAATGTAAAATTATTATATTGGTTGATGATAACATGTATGGTAATATCCTTGATTGAGCCAATATACAGTGTATTATGTATCGAAATCTCATTTTGTATATTGTATTGACATACAGTGAATGAATGTAAATAACTAAATTTAAAATAAAAAAAGAAATTAAAAAAAAAAGAAACTCACACCAGACGCAGATGTGTGCGTGGCCATTCCCCCTGGGAGGGGGATTTCTCTTTTCCTCTCATGTCTCTGTCTCTCCCACCAGTGCACATGCCCTATGACAAAAAAAAATAATTTTTAATAATTAATTAAATTAAATTATTATTGATGTTATTTTTAGTTTGACCAGAGAGAGAAAGAGAGAGCAAGCACCAAGTCCAGGACTTGAATCATGGTCAGCCATGTGGGAGTCCAGTGCCCTAACCATTATGCCACCTGCTGGCCCCCAAAAACTTAATTTTTATTATTGTTATGAATTTGTCACTGTTTTTATTTTTAAGACCTGATGAAAAGCTTACATACACATGAACTTAGGGGATGCACAAAAACAGACTGGCTATATAATTTCAAAATTCTAGTGTCCTGACACCTCCATATTATACACAAAGACCCTCCCTGGGTACACTGGTACTGGCACATGCAAGTGCCCATGATCTGCATGGAGACTAGGGATAAGTTGGACATAAGAACCCTGTTAGGAGTGTCCCCTCCACCCTACCCCCGCACCATGGACGAAATAAACTAAAAAAAAAAAAAAAGCTATTGTAAAATTTCTACCGAAAGATGTGGGAATCAGAATAGCTAAATCCATCTTTTTATAAAGAAAAAAAAGCTTGTGGGTTAAAGTAACGGGAAGGAGAACCCAGGTCGAACCCTGTGTCTGAGCAGATGAGCCTGGGAGTCCATGGATGCCAAGGTGGCCAGAGAACACAGGACAGAGGATGAAGAAAAGCCTGCACAGAGAAGAGAATCCGGGCTTTTTGTCTTCAGCCAAGTAATGATCAGCATATGCATGGGAAGAAACCAACCAGCGTCCAGTAAAAAACACTTAAAGGATCAAAGGGAAGAATCCACAGAGCTTGAACAGGGCTGGAAACTTACAGGGGTTCCAACAGCCTGGTGGGTGGGTGCATCCCCAGGGCATTACATACTCAGAAGGCTATAGCTTCAACAGGGTAAAACCGAGCCCTCCAGAAAAAGTCCATCTGTCCTCCATAACGAAGCTTAAAAAATCAAGTTTTGAAAGAACAAGTTTCCAAATCAGTGTACCTCAGAAAAACATTCAAGAATATCCATAGAACACAAAAATATTTAGCACCCAAAGGTATTCACAATTTATAAGGTATTCACTTAATTATAGTTAAGCATGGAAAACAGAGACATGGAAGGTATAAAAATTATTTGAATTGATCTTAAGAGTTGCAGAGTACAGTATGAGGTTTTGGGGGTTTTTTGTTTGTTTGTTTAAGATATATCAAATGACATAGAAACTATAGAAAATATTAGTAAACTAAGAGATTCAGCAACAGAACTATCCAAAATGAAAGAAAGAATGAAAGTTGGAAACAAAATAAAAGAAGAGTATCAGTGAGTTGTGATAAGGGGCTAAACAGACACATAATGGAAACCGTAAAATGGAAAGGAAACATTTGAAAAACTGGTTGGAAAAATCTTCAAAATTCTGTTAAACACATAGTCCCAAGGAATCTGAAGAACAAAAAAACTGAAGTATCTTTAAAATATTAGGTTGAGTTAAAAATTATTTTTCAGCATGAAAAGGTGAAAGAATCCATCATCAGCAGACTTGCTCTACAAGAAATCTCTTCAGGAAGAAGAAAAATACACCAAGGAGACATCTGGATCTACAAGAGAGTGAATTGTGGGTAAACATGACTTTTTTTCTTACAACTCCTTTTAAGGCAGATCTATTTAAAATAACAAATAATATAAAAATAACGCCATATTATAAGGATTTTAACACATGTACTAAGAAAGTGAATGACAAATAGCACTAACCTGGGGGTGAGAAAAATGAAAGATTATTGTAAAGTTCTCACATTACACTTAAAAGCAGACTGTCATAAATTTTTTATTCTTTTTTTTTCAAGAGAGAGACAGAGAGAGAGAGAGAAAGTGAGAAATCACCCCTAAGGGGGGATGGCCATGCTGCAATCCCTTCTCCTCCACTTTCCTCTCAGAATTTTGGGTACACATACACACATGCCTAGCCAGGTCTGGGACTCAAACCATGGTCGGCTATGTGGAAGTCCAGTGACATAACCACTATGCTGTCTGCTGGTCCTGACTGTTGTAATTTTAAAAATACACACATAGATACATAGTAAATCCTAAAACTACTTAAAACTTAAATAAAAGTTTAAGATATATCAAATGACATTAGAAACTATAGAAAATATTAGTAAGTGACGTGATGGTTAAGGCACTGGACTCCCACATGGTTGACCAGATTTTGAGGTCCAGACTTGATTTGCTTTCTCACTTTCTCTCTCTCTGTCCATCTCTCTGGTGAGCACATGTGCCCTACAGCAATTAAAATAAATAATAATAATAAATTAAATTAAATAATTCTTTCATTTATTTATTTTTTAGATTTTTGCTATAGGGCATATACACTTGCCAGATTGACAAAGAGAAAGTGAGAAATCACCCCTTAGAGGGATGGCCACATGAAAATTCCTTCTTCTCCATTCTCCTCTAAGAACTGTGGGCACACACACATACACACACACACACTCCTGGTATGCATTTCCAGATGCTGGGTCTGGGACTTGAACCGCAGTTGGCCAAGTGGGAGTCCAGCACTTTACCTACCATGCCACCTGCTGGCCCCATAATTTTTAAGAATTATTTAATTTTATCCATTATTATTATTTTTAAACTTGACCTGAGAGAAACAGAAAAAAAGAGAAAGCAAGTCGCCAGTTCCAGGACTCGAACCGTGGTTGTCTATATGTGGGAGTCCAGTGCCAGCCCCTAAACAAGTATACATCTTAACAATAATAATAAAAGAATTTGGAGGCTGCATAGTGGTTAAGGCACTACCAGACTCCCACATGGCCGATCACAGTTCAAGTCCCAGCAGCTTGAAATTCACACAGGGCATGGGTACATGCATGCCCGCTCAAAATCCCGATAGGAGAATGGAGAAGGTTTTATAGTGTGGCCATCCTCCCAGGATGGTGATTTCTCACTTTGTCTCTCTCTTGCAAGCAAATGGGCCAGATAGCAATAAAAACTCACCCCCCACCCCACAAAGACAGTCAGCAATGTTGGGAATGGAATGAGGAAATAAACACTTCTACCTACAATTGATGGCATTAGGTGGTTAAAATCTTCTGGACTGCAATCTGATAATACAGAAATGGAGGAAAAACCGTGGTACAACAACCCATTGTGGGATGCTTTCTCTCTGCATGTGTCCTGGAGGAATTAAAAAAATAAAGTCAGCAGGTGGGATGGAGGTTAAAAAGGCTAAATCCCACACACCAAGTGGTTTGCATCCTCAACCCAGTGGCTTGAAAAATATGCTGAACATGTGTGCATGCATGCCCCAAATCCCAAGAGACTGAAGAAGGGCTTGTGGCATGGCCACCCTCACTGGGGGTATTTCTTTTCTTCTCTTTCTCCCCCATGAGCACATGTGCCCTATAGCCAAAAAAAAAAAAAAAAAAAGGTATAGTCCCAAATCTTTTTTATTGTTATTTTTAAGTTTGCTATAGGGCATGTGTACTTACCACAGAAAGAGAGGAAAGTGAGAAAGCAAGTCACCAAGTCCAGGACTTGAACTGCAGTTAGCCACATGGGGATTCCAGTGCCTTAACCACCAAGCCACCTGCTGGTCCCAGCCCCCAATTTTTTATTATTAAATTTATAGTGTTGAATAGATCTTCCAGGCTCAGGTTGCTTTGTTGGACTACTCTAGATTTGACACAAATTCCTTCAAAACACTAAAGAAAACTTACCAACTCTTAGTATTGCAGGATGTAGAATATCAAAAACAGAAAAACACAGTAAGAATGCTACAGAGCAGGGGCCAACAGGTGGCATACTGGTTAAGGCACAGGACTCCCACTTGAACCATGGTTCGAGTCCCAGACCCAGTGTCTTGAAACTCACACCAGGCATATGTTTATGTGTCAAAAAATCCTGAGAGGAGAATGGAGAAGGTATTGTGACATTGGCCATCCCCCTTGGGAGGTGATTTCACTTCCTCTTTTTCCATCTCTGTCTCTCCAGTGAGCACACACGCCCTATAGCAAAAATCTCTCAAAAAAAAAAAAAAAAAAAAAAAAAACTACAAACCAATTTAAACCAGTTTAATCTGGTAGTAAGTACAATAAAATAAAATGAATTTTTTTAAAGAATCATTTCATTCAATTTTATTCATTCATTCATTTTAATTTGACCAGAGATACAGAGAGAGAGAGGAAAGTGAGAAAGCAAGCCGCTAGGTCCAGGACTTAAACCATGGTCAGGCATGTGGGAGTGTCCAGCCCGTTAACCACCACGACACTTGCTGGTCCCATGAATTTCAAAATAAAACACAATGAAATAAATTTAAAGGCCTGTGGTTAGAAGACAAAAAAAGAACTAATTCTAATACTCTAATTACCTTTCTGCTGGAGTGATTCTGTCTCATGTAACTCAAATCACGACTGATACAAGGGCACATTTCTTTATTTTGGGGGGACAGATTTTTGCTGTAAGGCGCATACACTTGCCTGAAACAGAGACAGAAAGCAAGAAATCATCCCCTACGGAGATGGCCACACTGCAATCCCTTCTCCATTCTCCTCTTGGGAGTTTGGGCACAGACACACACAGGGTGTGAGTTTTAAGCCAGTCGGTCTAGGACTTGAACTGTGGCTGACTACGCAGGAGTTCAATGACATAACCATTACATCATCTGCTGGTCCCACAAGGGCACAAGGTAGAAATTAATAGCAGTAATGTGGGACTAGAAAGATGGTAGTCTGGTGAAAAACAATGGTACATGCTTGGAAATGGAAATTGAACGCTTTGTTTAAAATTGGATGAGTTTACAGTGCTAGTAAGGTATGTAGCATTAGAGTAGGTAGTGTTCAGAGTCTTTTTTATCAGATAGTTGTAAAGGTAAGACAGAAGTTCAAGGAGGGAAATACATTACTCATTCCATTTACCACCTCTGATGAATATACTATGGCTATTACTATATTAGAGTATTACAAGAGACTATTCTGCTTATTGAATTTTAAGATGTTCTTCCCAATATAAAAACAAAACAAAAGATAATTATAAAAATTAATGCGGGACCAGCTGGTGGCATGGTGGTAAAGGTGCTGGATTCCCACATGGTACACCACTGTTTAAATCCTCGACCCAGGACTTGAAAATCACAATCAATTAGTTAGTCAATATAAATAAATGTTAAAAAAAAAAAAGGAATGTACTGTAATCACACTCCTGAATTATGCCTGAATAACCTTTCAAAGATAATTTAACATGAGAGATTTTGTGTGACAGCCCAATATCAAAAGCAGCTACTACTTTATCCTAGCACTTCTCTAAGAATCCCTCAGAGGTCACACAGGAAGAACCCCAAATCCACTACAGGCAAGAATACAAGGCTTCTCCTCTTCAGCCTCCACACATCCAACTTAACATGTGGAAACGGAAATGGCTCACATCCTTTAACCATGGAAAGTGGTTAAGGTAGCTGTCCTACAAAGAGAAATTAGTACTTATGGCTTCATCATCTCTAGGCAAATTAAGCATCAGATCATACAGGACTCTAAATTTATACATCTGACAGATAATTAATTTTTTTAAAGATGCACTTTTGACTAATAGCCTGTCTCACTCAGATGATCACCCTGAGCACATAGCTCATTCACTAAATGGAGAGCTACACTTCTTTTTTCTGGAGAGGTTTTTTTGCCATAGGGCATGTGCACTCACCAGAAAGAGACAGACAGACACAGAAAGCAAGAAATCACCCCGCAGGGGGGATGGCCACGCCGCAATCCCTTCTCCTCCATTCTCCTCTCAGGATTATGGGCACGCACGCACAAACACACACACCCAGCCTGAGTTTAAGCCACCAGGTCTGGGACCCGAACCGTGGTCAACTACATGGGAGTCCAGCGACAAAGCCTTTACACTAACTGCTGGTCCCGAGAGCTACACTTCTGATAAATGTGAGAAGAGAACACATTCCACTTGCTGCTTGTCAAAAGACAAGGTGACTATTCTCATACAAATATTCTACTAAGAAAGGAAAATCTATGAACAAAGGGAGATTCAGAGAGCAGCTGTCACTTTAACTAGACCACTACAAAATGTTTGATATGAAGAGATTTTACTAGAGTTAATACTACACTTTGTGAAGATGCCCCAATACACAAAACTTCTATTTTGGTAATAATTTTAAATCCTAGAAGAACTGATTACATTAAAAGTTATTTAAAAAAAAAAAGCTGTAAATATGCAAATAAATATCCAAGAAATAGGTGAAATTATTACTCGACAGTGACAAGATTTTAAGATGTTCATTTTATTAAAAATATAGCAACATAATAGCAGCATCATTTGATAAATCTTTACTAGTACCATTAAAAGTAGTCCTACTCACATAAATATACACCACCTATGCAGCATCTTTATTTACATTTTGAACTGTTCCCTTGATAATCCATAGCACTGTTCTATTAAACTAATCAAGATTAAGGAGAATACTTATTTAACTATTAAACTGATCTACACAGCTACATGGTACAAATTTAATTGTGGAAATCAAAAACTCTTTAGGTTATTCCCCAACAGTGTGCCACCTCTCAGTACCCTTAAACTGATAGAAATGAATCTTTTCTATTTTAATTCTTTCTATATGATTTTCATAAATTTGAACTTACATATATAGTTAAGAAATTCTCTTTCTCTAGCAATTAAAAGCTGATCAAGAATAGAAAGAACTACCACTTCATTCCAATCTTAAATAATAAAATTTAGAGGTAAAATGTATGAAGTCTCCTAAAAGTTGGCAGTTTTCAAAATTAAAACATTAGTTAAATTTAAAAATCAGGAAACAGACTTAAAACCTACTTTTAAAACATTAATAAATGTTAGATATAAAGGAATAAGGAATAATTAGTTGACTGCTAGAAGCTATTAGAAGTACCTCAGAATGGAATGGAAAGAGATTCTAATTATTAGTTAGTAAATACAACCTGATGAAATATGGGCCAAAAATGATAAATGGCTTTAGGTTTTATTTTCAAAATAATGTATCAGTCTTTAGGCAAAACCACCAATGAAAGTTTATTTAAAAAACAACAAAAACAACTCATCATAAACCCCAGATTGAAACAGGGAAATTCGTTTTAAAGTATCATTTTATTACATTTATACTAGACTCCTACCTTGCAGAAATATAATTGAGCCCTTTTAAGAGGACTACGTTTAGAAATTTAAAAATAAACAATTTAAGTAATGGTACATCAGTAAATGAACATGAGAAAATACTACAGATAGTGAAATAAAAAATATTTAAAGACATAAGAAACGGCCACTGCACTTATACTTGGTGGGAATGGCTCTACTTCATAACCCGCCTGGTTAAAATCAGGTATCTTTTAATGAAAATATAAGAAATTACTCACTGACATGTGAAATTGTACTCCTTCAATAGGACTGCTAATCCAACATCTGAGGAAGATGAGTAAGTCCAATCATGCTAAATTTCTAATTTTTTTAAAATGTAAAGCCTATTATTCAACATTGTAACCCTTAAACTTGAGTAGTGTCTTCAGGTAAGAGCAGGTTTAGGTCAGGGTTTTTCCTTTTTTAAAAAATGTTTTAAAATAAAGACATTAATAAATTTGTAGGAATGAATGATGATCCTGAAAATGATCATCACAAAAGGGTATGACAAGAGAAATTATTTTCTTGACAAAAAACCCTTTTGTTTATAAATGCCATTTTAAAAAATTTTAATTGAGTATGTCAAAATTTAAGCCTCTTACACTTCTGTAGCTCAACATAGCAGATATAGAATGTCTTCAAAGAAATAATTCTATAAACATGGGAAAGATCACAAGCTAACTAGTTCTTATAATTAAAAGCTGATTGGTTTAGATGGAAAATAATAATTAAGAAGTCATTGCAGAAGTTAAGGATTTATAAGTTTCTACAAATGTAATTCACTGGCTAGCTTCTGAAGGACCATCTTATATTATTAGTTCAGGGTGCACTTATGAAAAGCAAGAACAAAAGTATCAACAGAATTTGTCTAGAATGATGAATATTACCTAGAATAGAAGGAAGAGTACTTTCTGTACAATCAAGCTAAAAAAGATAATCACAGAACCTATCAAGTATAAAATGACTGTCTTCTTGGCCTTACCTCAAGTTTTCCTGACAATATCTACCTGAGATTAAAAAAAAAAAAGAAAAAAAAAAGAATCTTAAAAATAATTAGAAGATAACTGCTCTTGTAAGTAAAGAAAAATGTTTTCTCTCTTTCCCACATACATACACACACACACACACACACACTCACCAGACCCTAGAAAGCATTGCTTCTATAAGCCCATATAAAACATCAAATCCTAAATAATATAATTTTACTTTCTCTGGATCTCTTGTATTCTACTCATTCCTAGTTTTTACAAATAAAGTATCTCTCAAAATAAGTATGATTATTTTAAAACTGAATATATAACCAAGAGAAATATTACCAACATTAAAAAAAAACTTTTAATAAGAGTCCAGAGTACAAGAAAACACTCAAACTTTAAGTGATTGTTTTAAAGACAACACACAAACACACATTCTCCATGTCAAAACAGTCTCTATGCCAACTAAAACAAGAGCAGGATAAAACTATAAGATGCTTTTTTGAAAGGCATAAACAAATACTTTCCTCTAAAATATTTAGCTTTATTAGAGAAATGGTACTAAAAATAACAAAGATTCAAACAACATTTGCTCTATTCTACTTACATATCATAAATAAGACAGATGTTGATGCAAGACACACACACTTTCACAATCTTTCCATATGCACCCAAGCATTCATTTATCAAAATAAGCTGTTTACCAGCCAACTGTATGTGGTTGAATGATTAAAATGACCATCTATACTTTACATAGTAAAGCATTTTCCAAAATTTTAATGTACACAGTGACAAAAAGAAGGAAAAAAAAAAAAACAGTAATTCTGAACACATGAAGAGTGATTAAGCAGCTTCATAATCAAACCAGGCTTCATTACTTGAAGTAGGGGCAACTCTTCCCATTCTCTACCAAATAAAATTTAAATAGTATTAACATTAAAAGAAAACTCAAGTTGAAACCAGTTTACTAAAGGGCCACTCAGCTTTGTAAATCTATAAATTCTTCCCATGAGGTAAGGCAACTGAGTAATTTGATTGTATTAGATCGTATTAAAATAATTTACTTGATTTTTTAGTAACATGCTAATTAAAAAGCATTACTTGTTTGGAACCAGAACAACAATGAAAAGAATTCAGCAACTCTGAGGTACAGTTTTGGGGAGAAACATTAGCAATGTGGTCATTTTACTACTTACATACTTTCTGCAAAAAGCAAGCCTAAGACTGACGGATGACCTCTCTCTTAAACTCCAGGAACATATCTTACAACTCCCATATATTCCTAGTCCTCCTTTAAATATAATTTCTACACATCATTTAAGAAAAGATGATTGGGAGGTAATAATTAAGGCCATCCAATATAAACGACTAAAGGGTTTCTTCTGATTTAAAGAAAATGATAACCTGTTTCATTTTCAATTATCACAGTATAAAACTGATGGTCCCGAAACTGCATTTTTATTTTAAACTCTGAAGTCATTCTTGGTAAAAAGACGTCCTTCTCATATTAGGTGAACTAAGTAAGAAGCTCTTCTGACATATCACTTGCACACTTCTATATGGATATGAATGGAATATCCATCTAGATTCCATATGATTGAGAATGACTAGCACATACAAAATTCTAGAAAACAGTATACCACATTGTAGAAGGCACTAAAGCTTCAGCTTGTGCTCCCATAGCCCATTTTGAAAACCCAGTTTCTTATTTATAGGGCACCTTTGCCACCTACAGTTAACAAGACACACTGCAATATTATTCATAATATATGAGCTTGGAAATGTCAAGAAAGTTCAAAAGAAATGCTCACTTTGTAGGTAGACCCAATGATTCTAAACACTGAATACTAATATACTATTAGTATTCAACACAGCTGCTCTTCCTTTTGAACAAGAATAGTAGCATGCATTGTCAGTTGTTTTTTTAATCCACTTATTTAAGTAATTTTAATCTGTGAAACTATTTTAAAGAAAAAATGCTGTCCTAAATTTAGTGAGCAAAAGAAAACACAATAGTGGGAATTTAACACAATCACTGTAAATCCTGTGAAGTAAATGTTAAAACTTCTTACATACTTTGCACTTACAAGAGTGTGTATATATTTGCACCAATTTCAAGCACATCATCAAACTGTATATAGTGAAATTTAAAAAAAAAAGTAAAACAATACAAAATTCAGTAACTAGTATTTTCTTAAAGACCCTCCAATCCTTATCTCCAGTCTATAAGGATAGTACAAATTTGGATCTTTGATGTTCAATCTATTTGCAATGGTTCTTGGCAAACACTAACAAACCACATGACAAGTGTGCCAGCCACCATGGAAATGCGCAGATTTCAGAAGATGAGGAGCTTGGTAACATCTGTTCTTTTCATGAGGTCCATGCTTCATTTTCTTACTCTATAACAAGATGGCCAGAAAGTCACCTAACAACTGGAAAAGCTGTTAGTTCCTATCCTTATGCTCAACTAGGTTTTTTCCCTGTTTACATCTTGTTGAGAAAATTAAAAGCTTTGGACTTTATTCCAGCGTTGAGTGTTGAGGTGTTTGTCAGTCCTATACTGCTTCTGTTTTGGTAGAAAGGTTTTCTTCATTTGGCTGGCAATTTCCATTTTGCTGTACTTTGTTTTCCTCAGTCCTTGGTGCATCCTTGTCATCTACTTCTTTTCCAACATTTGAATCTGATTCTTTATTGTGCTCCTTCTCCTATGATTAATATTAAGGTATACATTTAGTATTTTCCTTTAGAAGTGCCTGCTAGTATGACTAATAGGTAACTACTTTTTGTGAATTAAACTGGTTATTTCTTCTCATTACTTTTTTATATAATAAGTATATACAGACACATATCAATCTATCCTTTGCTAAAAGATGGGATAGGGCCAACAGGCAGCTGGATCCCACATGGCTGATGGTGTGGTTCAAGTTCTGGACTTGGTGGCCTGAAAAAAATCACACACAAGCATGCTCAAATCCCAACAGGAAAATGGAGAAGGGATTTCTGTGTGGCCATCTCCCCTCGGGGGTGATTTCCCATCTTCTCTCTCTCTTGTTGGTAAGTCCATGTGCCCTATAGTAAAAACTAAAAAAGGAAAAAAGAAAAAAAAAGGGGGGGGGAATGGTACAATCCAGGGGAATTACAGTAAAATGGATGAACAAAAATTGTAAGTATATGCTAACAAATGTTCTGAAATATTTGGTAAAGTGTGACAGATCTTTGAGAGTTAAATGGTTTCCAAAGACATTAGGATAGATTTGTAATCTGGATAGTGAAGAGGCAAAACTGAGGAAATATAGAAAAGCAAGTCATTGATTCCTCCCAGAAAACACTGTTCAAGAACAGTCTAAATTCTCTTAGCATAAGGGAGAATTAAATGAGAACAAGCAGTGCCTATGATAATGCTCAATAAATGCATAATAAACATAAACATCATAAATGCTCAATAAATATTATCAAAGTTTGCTTTGTTTTTTAGTTTTTGCTACAGGGCATATGGACTTGCCATAGAGAGGACAGAAGGAAAAGAGGAGGAAAGTGAGAAATCACTTCTCCAGGGGAGAAGACCATGCAGCAATCCCTTCTTCTGCACTCTCCTTTTGGGAGTTTAGGTATATAAGCATATGTGTCTGACATATTTTCCAAGCCACTAGGTCCACGACTCTAACTACACAGTTGGCGATGTGGGATCCAGTCACCTTAACCACCACTCCACCTGGATGGCCCATTGCCAATGTTATTGATGATGATGATAAGCCTCTATGGATAAAGCTGTAAGATGAAAAGTTCTAGAACTCATAATCATCATTTTCCAAATACATATACCCTTTACCAGTATAATAAAAGAATTAACATAATGCACAAGTACTTAAAATACTTTTCTAGAAAAAGCCTACTTAGAATTTGGTTTCCCATTAAGTATTCTAATTCAACAAACCTAATCTTAACTATATATTAAAAAACTAATGTCAATACAAAGTCCTGTCAAATTAGCTGAAACATAACTAAGGAAAATGCCATCAGGTAAAAAAATCTTAGCAGTACAGAAGCAAAATACACTGGTTACCTAGACTTCTAACAACTTTAATATATGACATTCCATGATTCTCTAAAATAAGGATTGCAGACATTTAAATTGTTTTAATTGTGAGAGAAAGCCTATGCTCACCAGAGAAAAAGAAAGGAGGGAAAAGGAGAGAGCACCCCCTAGCGGGACATAGTTATCCCATAATCCCTTGTCCTCTATGTCTCCTCCTTGTTGGGATTTTGGGCACATGTGCACAGAGCCTAGTTCGTTTCTCAAGCCACTGGGGCTAGGATTTGAACAGCAACTGGCCATGTGGAGTGCAGCTCCCTTAACCACTACGCCATGGGATGGCTCACAACTGCTTAAATTGGCTCTCATCTTTTAGACATTGTTGCCCTCAAGAAGTTATTAATCTTAAGTTATTTCTGTGCAATAAAACACAGCTCAACTGGGGCCAACAGATGGCATAGTGGTTAAGGTGCTAGACTTCCACATGGATGACCACGGATCATGTCCTGAATCTGGCAACTTGCTTTCTCACTTTCCTTTTCTCTCTCTGGTCAAATGAAAGAAAAAAAAATAATAACAACAAATAAAATTAAATCATTATTTTTAAAAATCTCAATTATTTAATGCCCAAACACTGAATGACTGCTGCTTACTTTAAGTGAAGTACTATTCTTCTCCAACTTTTCCTTCCCGTCTTTGTCATTAGAATTCTTTCTTGTAGAAGTTGAACGTTCTCTCTCTCTTCTTTCACTGATGTGATCCCTTTCTTTTTCTCTCTTTTTATCTTTCTTATTTCTGCTATAAAAATATTGATAACATGTCAGTTAACTTTTAAAAAATTATAAACCTACTATATTCTTGGCAAAAAATCCTTTCCTAACATATCAGATATTTATAAGTGCATTATAAGTAAGCATATCAGCAAGCTAGTTTGAAAAAGTTATATAAATCAGTCCACAAACCACACCTACTTCAACCCTTACCTCAATTAGTTTTTCAAAGATATATAATTTTGGCATAGGCCATCATGTGTTCATGTAAAACACAACTCAGTATTGCAACTGTATTAGTTTTGAAATATTCAAGATTCATTTGTATACTATAATAAAAATAAAACCAAATACAATGTTTTCTTATATACCTTTTCAAAACAATGAATGAACAGGCAGAAAGTAGTAAGAACAATAGAGACACATAAGACTCCTAGGCAGAACTGAGTGACTACCAGCAAAACTGAGAATGTCAAAAAACATCTACTGCACAACCAACTCTCCTCATCCAACACTAGAAGTCCAACAAACCCAAGAGCAAAAGTTAGCAGATGATGGAATGAATATACCATTCTTTAAAATAGCATGCCCTTAAGACTACAGGAAAAAAAAACCAACACATTTCATATCAGAAGCATAACAGCTTATCTTCAGAGGTGAAGAGACCTAATAAAGATTTCTAAACCTTTCCTCTTAATTAAGAATAGTTTAAAAATAAGACATAACAAAGATCAGCAGAACAAAGACAAATACAGGTACTGAAGTACCTAAAAAATTTAGTATAACAAAAGTGGCATTTCGAATTACCAAACAAAAGATGCTCTTTTATAGTAGGTCTTGGCACAACTGGATAATAAAACTGGATCCATATCTCATTCCACATACAGAAATAAATCCCATCAGGGCCAGCCCTGTAACCTAGGGATTAAGACAGCCAGACTCGGGACCAGCAGTTAGCGTAATGGCTATGTTGCTGGACTCCCACGTAGTCGACTGCGGTTTGCGTCCAGGACCCGGTGGCTTAAAACTCACGTCGGGCACGTGTGCGTGCGAGCCCAAGATCCCGAGAGGAGAATGGAGGAGAAGGGATTGCAGCGTGGCCACCCCCCGTGGGGGGTGATTTCTCACTTTCTGTTTCTCTGTCTCTCTCTGTCTGGCGAGCGCATGCGCCCTATAGCAAAAAAGTCTCCAAAAAAAAAAAAAAAAAAAGACAGCCAGACCCTACATAGCCAATGGCAACTGAAATCCTGGCCCTGGCTGCTTAAAAAAACAAGTCAGGCTTGTATGTGTATGTGCATGCCCCAAAGTCTCCCTGCCAAAATGGAAAAATGCAGAAGAGACTACGGTATGATGATGGTCCAATAGGAGTGCTTTCTCTGTCTCTGGTGAGCATACATGCCCTCTGGAAATTTAAAAAAAATAAAATAAAATAAAAGTCCAGGTCACTGCTGGATGCCCACAGTCAACTGTGGCTCAAGTGCTGTAACACTGTGTGTATGTGTGTGTGTGTGTGTGTGTGTGTGTGTGTGCGTGTGTGTGTGTGTGTATGCGTGCCCAATTCCGGAGAGAAAAATGGAGAAGGGATTGAACATGGCCATCCCATCAGGGAGTGATTTCTCGCTTTCTGTCTCTCTGTCTCTCCAGTAAGAACATGCACCCTACAGCAAAAATCTCTCTAAAAAGAAGTCCAATTGGATTAGAGATCTACATTTTTACAATAAAATGATATGAGTACTACAAGAAACATGAGTAAGATCCTTTATCTTTTATGATGGGAAATTTTTCCTACCTTAACTGAAACTTCAGGTATATGGGGATAAAAATATCAATAAATCTGAATTATGTAAATTTTTATAAGGCAAAAAGAACATCATTAGCATACTCAAAACAAAAATGACATAGAAAAAATATTTGCAGCAGGGCCAGCCAGCGGCAATGGTGGTTAAGGTAGCTAGATCTCACATAGCTGACTGGGTGGTTCTGAGTCTTATTAAATGCACCGCCTTAAAAAACACAACAGGTCTAAGTGTATACATGCCTAAAATAATATACATACATACATACACACACACGTACAAATATATGTATATATTACACATATACACACACACTTGCATCTTATATGTATATCTTGCACATAACTCTTTCTTATTTTTTTTTTTAAGAGATTTTTGCTTCAGGGAGCTTACGCTCACTGGAGAGACAGAGACAAGACAGAAAGTGAGAAATTACCCTCAAGGAGATAGCACGTCACAATCCCTTCTCCTCCATTCTCCTCTTAGGATCTTGGGCACGCACACACACGTGCCCAGCTCCAGGTCCAGGATTTGAATGGCAATCAACTACATGGAAGTCCAGCAATGTAACCATTGAGCCATCTGCTGTTCCCTTACAAATAACTTAAAGAAAAAGAAAACAAGTAGCACCAAAAATAATAAAAAGAACAAAAAGCTCAGAAATAAACTACATTATTTGGTCAAATGATTTTCAGCAAAGTGTCAAAACCTTCAATAAAGGAAGGAAAATCTTTTCAACAAATGTGGGAAAATATGGATATACGCATGTAAAAGATTGAAGCTGGACCTCTACCTCACACTACATAAAAAAATTAACTAAAAATGAATAAAAGAGAGAAACATAAAAGTTTAAAGAAAACACAGGGCCACATTTCAGTCCAAACAACTGACTGCCCAGTTTTATAGGAGGGAGCATAAGCCCTGTTTGGATCAGAAAGGCACAGCCAGCTGCTAACTGCTCATAGACCACCTCTGGCAGGGTCATATCTTGGTCTTGGGGGCCGACCCACCCCTGGAAAGACAAGCCCAACAGACTCTATAGGATGGGTTACCTCCTCTATCTCCTGAATCACCTTCACCGAGCAAAGTGCAAGCCTTGAAGGTCATCTCCCTACCTGCGTCTCACATGGAATGCATTAAACTGATCCTGGGTCCCACAGACAAGCTTGCCTCCAGCCCTTCTTAGATGAACCTGCCAGAGCACACTCAGGTTTGGCAGGTCGACGTGCTCCAAGAAATTATAGGCAGGTTAAGTCTGGCTTGGATCCGAAAGGAACGTCTGGTTACTGGCAGGGACCACATCTGAGAGTTGACCCCTACCCTTCTACCCTTTGGCACCATTTGGCTGCCAAATATCCACATAATGGTTATTAGAAAAGGTGAAGAGATAGGTAAAGGCACATAGAATCTACCCCATAAAATCTAGAAGTACTCCATCAAATGCCTAAAAATCACCACAAAGACATATGAAAATAAAAGAATAAATAAAGAAATATCTCTCCCCCAAAAGAACACAGTAACTCCTCAAAAACAACATTTAATACATAGAAAATCACCACAATGTTTGAGAGCGCCGAATCCTAACCACTAGACCACCAGGGAGCGACATCACCAAAACGTTTGAAAAGGAATTCAGAATATTGATCATAACAAAACTCAACAAGATTCAAGTGAAAACAATCAATTCCAGGATAGGAGAAAATCAAGACATGGAGACCAGCAGATGGCACAATGGTTACATCACTGGACTCCCACATAAGTTGACCCTGGTTCGAGTCCCAGACCCAGCAGCTTAAAACACACCAGGCACGTGTGCGTTCATGCCCAAACTCCCAAGAGGAGACTAGAGGAGAAGAGATTGCTGCATGGCCATTCCCTCTGGGGGGTGATTTACTGCTTTCTGTCACTCTGCCAAGCACAAATGCCCTACAGCAAAAATCTCTTCTCAAAAAAGAAGAAAATCAAGACATGAAGGAGGAGCTCTATAAAGAGACAGACACCCTAAAGTGAATCAAACAAACTCCTAAAGATGACAGATACAGGGACCAGCAGTTAGCGTAATGGCTATGTCGCTGGACTCCCATGTAGTCGACCGCGGTTTGCGTCTCGGACCCGGTGGCTTAAAACTCATGCCGGGCGCGTGTGCGTGCATGCCCAAGATCCCGAGAGGAGAATGGAGGAGAAGGGATTGTGGCGTGGCCATCCCCCCTGGCGGGTGATTTCTCGCTTTCTGTCTTTCTGTCTCTCTGTCTGTCTGGCAAGCGCACGCGCCCTATAGAAAAACCTCTTCCAAAAAAAAAAAAAATGACAGATATAATAAAGGAAATCAAAATCTCTCTCCAAAGTATCAAAAAAAAATTAGACCATGCAGAAGAACAAATTTCTGAGCTTGAAGACAAAAGTCACCAAAAAGAATGAGAAAAATAAACACTAAAAGTGAGGACAACCCATGGAAAACTTTAGGCACCACTTGGCTGCCAAATATCCACATAATGGGTATTAGAAAAGGTGAAGAGATAGATAAAGGCACATAAAATATTTCACAAAATACAACCTAGAAACTTTCCAAATCTAGAGATATACAAACATCCAGCACCAGGAAATACAAAAGACACAAACAGAATCAACAAAAGAGCCTCTCTAAGCTGCATTCATTGCCAAAAATGGAAAATCCAAAATAAAGGTAATATTCTAAAAATGGCAACAGAAGCATCAAGTTGTAAAGGTATATTTAGAATTCTGAAATAAAAACAATTTCAGCCAAATAAAAACTGTAAGAATTCACCAACACCAGATTAGCTCTTAGAGAAATTCTTAGAGTACATCAAGAAAATGAAAGGGAGGGACCAGCAGTTAGCATAATGGCTATGTTGCTGAACTCCCATGTAGTTAACCGTGGTTCGAGTCCCGGACCTGGTGGCTTAAATTCATGCCAGGCAATGTGCGTGTGTGCCCAAGATCCTGAAAGGAGAATGGAGGAAAAGGGATTGTGGTGTGGCCAACCCCCTCTCCCCCGGGGTGGGGGGTGATTTCTCTCGCTTTCTCTCTCTGTGTCTGTCTTTCTGGCGAGCGCACGTGTCCTATAGCAAAAACCTCTCAGAAAAAAAAAGAAAAGAAAATGAAAGGGAGATAAGCAGAAAGAACCAGAATGTTTGCCATGTAAGATCCAGCTGCCTTAATCACCATGCCACTGGCTGGTCCAGGGAATGACATTTTCTAAATACGTGTTCTTGTCTAATTTGAGTTCACAAATTAGATAAGTTTGGGGACTTTTTTTAAGTTTATTTATCTCTTCTGTAAGAGAGATGTGCACAAAAAAATAAAATATAAATAAATACATAAGGACCAGCCAGTGACGTGGTAGTTAAGGTAGGTGGATCTCACACGGCCAACAGCACAGTTCAAGACCTGGACCCGGTGGCTTGAGAAACATACCAGACACATGTGTATGTATTCCCAAAATCCCAAAGGAAGAGACAGAGAAGGAATTGCAGCCTGACTATATCCCATGAGGGCTGCTTTCTCATTTCCCCATTCTCTCCCTCCCTTTCTCTCTCTTCAGTAGCACATGCGCCCTCTAGCAAGTTTTAAAAAAGATAGAGACACAGAAAAGATAGAGACAGTACCTCCAATCTACCCCCAGCCTCAGCCTATCCTGGATCAGGATTACACACACCTTGAGTAATCAGTCAGGTCTCCAGATGCAAACTCAGAACTACTCCACGCATGTCAGACTTGCACAGCATTGTTACCACTGGGCAGTCCCGACAAATGAGAAAAGTTTTCTGAGTTTCCTCAGCAAAGCATTTATTTCAAAAATTCCAATATAGCTCACCTCCATAGTAGTATATACCATTATTTTAACAAAACAAAAAGCTACAGCAAATAAACAAACAACCCTCTGCTAGGAAACATGCTAGTACTCTGAAAAAGCTTTTTATGAATTTCTCTTTTCTGTATCTAGAAAATCAACAGAAAAACTGGTAAGGCAGTGAGATTAAAAAAATTAATTTACAGAAATCAATAACCCTTCTATGTACAAATCTAACCTTTTAATTATAAGACATAATGAAAAGAAAAGACCGTATTTACAAAAGCAACAAAAAAGAAAAAACATCCAGGAATAAACTTAGGAAATGCATAAAACCTTTATAAATATTCAAAAATTTCTCAAGAACACCAAGACTAATGTGAATACAGAGAAAGATAAAACATATTCCTAGACAGAAAGACTCAACATCAGAAAGTTTTGTATATAAATCTATTTATTAATTTTCTTTAAATTATAAATGTAATGCAATTGTAACACAAGTCATAATAGGCTCTATTTCTGGCACCTACACAACTGACTCTGATGCTCGAATGGAAAAATAAATATGTAAAATAGTCAAGAAAGTACAAAAAGAGGGCAGGTCTTATTAGATATTTTAAAATACTGTACGATCTCAGTAATTAAAAGCATGAAGAATGGCATACAACGGTCAGGTAAGCCAATCTAACAGCACAGAAGAACCAGAAATACACCCAAAGACATAACAAAAAATTTAATATGCAATGAAGGCAACATAGCAAATAAATATTAGATAAAAATGAGTTTTTAATAAATAGTATTGGAGGCCAACTCTGTGGCAAAGTAGTAATCTGTTGCTTAAGAAATGCTTTATCCCTAGGACCAGTTGGTACCGTGGTGGTTAAGACAGATAGTACCTTCTTTGCTGACCAACCAGTTCAAGGTATGGACCCAGCAGCTTGGGAAACATGCTGGGTGCAGATGCATGCAAGCCCAAATCTGAATAGAGGGAGAGAGGACTGCAGAATGACCATCCCCCATGGGTGATGCTTTCTCACTATTTCTTTCTCTTCAGGGAGCACACATACACTCTAACAAAAAACTAAAATAAATAATATATATACTTTCCCCAGTGTCTAAACCATAATATATAAGCAAATACATTTATAATGTAAATATACATATATTCTCAGCATCTAGAAAAGTATGTGTATATGTGTAAAGTATATATGTAAATATACATATACACACACATTCACACACACAAGCACGTTTATATAAAGCTTTAAAAATAGACTGAAAAGGAATTTTTAAATTTGTCACTTCTTCCCCGTTAGTTTCCAGAACGTATTTTCAACCTACCTCCTAGGAGATGGAGATCTAGAAGATTTCCTTTTTATAGTTTTTGATGTTCTTGGAGATCTGGAAGAACTCCTGCTTCTCCTTCTACGCCTTTCCCTAGAAGTCAGAAATATGTCATTTTTCACACCAGCAACTGAAATAAAAGGCAATTCAAATACACAAAAGTAAAGAGGTCTTTAATGTTGTCATGTGAATGGTATTCTTTAGAGACCAGTTTAAACTTATGTCCTTATTCTATTTCCTAATTTTAGTGCTGGTCAAATTATGAACCATAAATATTAAAGACTTACACAAGCATCACCTAATATTGTAAAAAGGAGAGTACCTTTATATCTGCTTATTTGAACAATAATTTCTTGAGTAGAAAAAACATTAATGATGTCTCTGAGATTCTCAAATCAAAGATGTTCTTTCTGGGCCAGTAGGTGGCGTGGTGATTAAGGTGCTTGATCCCACGTGGCCAACTGCAATTCAAGTCCAGAATCAGGCAGGGCCAGCAGTTGGTGTGGGGATGAAGGCAGTGGATTCCCACATGGCCAACCACTGTTGGAGTCCTGGGACTTGAAAATCATGCTAAGCTCATGTGTACACATGCCCAAAATCCCAGGAGGATGGAGAATGGGTTGTGGTATACCCAGCCCCCGCCCCACAGGGGTGATCTCTCAATTTCACTCTCTCTGTCTCTCTTTCCAGCAAGCATTCACCGTAGGGCAAAAATCTTAAAAAAAAAAAAAAAAAGTTCTTTCCAGGCATCTAAAACATGTTTTGTTCATTAGACCCTTTCACACACATCTATCTAGCTCTTTGCTGCTACACTGTGAACTATTTTGTAACAAAGAGGCCCTTCATAAGAACTGAGATAAGCTGGCTTGAAAAACGTGAACTTTGTAGACCAGACCCATGGATTTATAATGTTTCCGTCAAAGGATTTACATCAGTACAATTTTACAGAGAAACTGCTTTTCCCTATAACCTATCACTTCACTACTGTTGGTCTATTAATTTAAAACTGCACAGTTGCTTAGTAAATCTAAGGTTTAAATATGATAAAGTAAAAAAAAAATCATTGCTAAATGAAACAATAGCATTTATTATTAAAAACAATACTAAGGACCGGGCATGTAGCACATAGCTAACCACAGTTCAATTCTTAGCTCCAGCAACTTTAAAAACACACTGAGCATGTGTGCTTGAGTGCATACCCAAAAACCTGAAAAGACAGAGGAAAAGAACTGTGGTGTGATCAGATACCTTTGGGGGATGTTCTCTCTCTGTGCAGTGAGCACACATTATCTTCCGGCAATCAAAAGTAAAATCTTGTCCAAGCTTTGTGTTTATAAGTAAAAAAATAATGCACACATGTGGTATGTATGGTAGATGTCTACACAAATGGCACTGCCTTGATCATCAGTCTAATTCTTCGTTCAGAAAGCACTATGTATAGCTGGACGTCTAGTAACTACTAGTTGATGATGATGAAAGCTAACACTGGATAGACAGCAACCTGGACTGCAAAATTATTGGGTCGTAAGAAAAGTCATAGCACCTTTTTGCATAGAAAAATAGGTAATGACTTTTCAATGACCCAATATTTAAAACAAAAGCTGTGGCCTGTGGTATGAACAACTGGAGTTGGTTAAATTTAGACTTCAATTTTAGTCCTATACCTAACTACCTGACAGGTCACATTATTTGAGTCTGTTTTTTTTCAACTTGAAAGACAGATAATTAGTAACTCAAGTTTTATAGGATTGTAGAGAAGACTTAGGATAATACCTGAAAGTATATTAAGCAGAGAGTCTGGCACATAATAGGTGGTCGGTAAATATTTTCTTCTTACTTTATTATTTTAATTTTTGCTACAGGGCACGTGCACTCCAAAGAGAGAGAGGGAGGGAAAGTAAGAAAGTGCCCCCTGGGGGAATGAGCATGCCACAATCCCTTCTCGTCCATTTTTCCTCTGGGTATCTGGAGCATGTATGCACATGAGCTAGTATAATTTTTCAAGTCACTAGGTCTTGATCCATGGAATTCGGTGGCCAAAACACCACACCACGTTCTGGCCCTCCTCTTTCTTGATTTCATCTTTACCGACAGTAATATTAAAGCATGAAAGTATTTTTAAAATATTGCTAGAGAACACATGTGCCCACCAGAAAGAGAAGAGGGAGAAAGCATACCTCATGGGGAATAATCACACTGCAATCCTTTTTTTTCCATCTCTCCATCCTGTTAGGTTTTGGGGCACAAATGCACCCATGCCTGGTATTTTCCTCAGGCCACTGATTCTACAGGAGTAAAACCATGGGGCCAGACAGCTAGGATTCGGTTGCCTCAAACACCAGGCCACAGAGGCAGTCCCCCAATTTTTTTTTTAATATTAAAATCTTCTTTAAAAATATAGATGAGGAGGGCCAGCAGGCAGCATAGAAGTTAAGGTGCTAGATCCTACATGGCCAACTGTGTGGTTTGAGTTCTGAACCTGGCAGCCTGAAAATCGTGTCAGGTACACGTCAGTGCATGTGTGGACAAGACCCCAAGAGACTAGAAGAGAAGGGATTGCAGTGTGACCATATCCCCCAGGGGATGATTTCTCACCTTTTTCTCTCTAGCAAGAACCTAACGTCCTATAGCAAAAAATATATATTTCTTTATATGTATGTATGTATATAAAGAGTGAAAGAAAAGGAGACAATGATGGAAATAAAAATATTAAGTAAACTATTTTGGCCAGTTAAAAAGTTTCCATTTAATTAACAAAACAGAGCAGCTAAAAAGCAGAAAAATGCTAAACAATGATTAACTCTTAACCAAGCTCTTCTGAAAGCATGAAACATTCCAAATTGCTCAACTTTTATAAATTGTCAGTCATCTTTTATTCTCCAGGCTTCAGAGGTTTTATTTATGAATAATATTTAAGACTAAATGTGAACACCTCAAGTTTCTTAAAGCTCAAGTGACTTAAAATGGCTCCTAAAAAGATTAAACGTTTTAAAGCCACTCAGTATTTTTTTAGAGATTGTTACCATAGGGTGCATGCACTGGCCAGAGAGAGACAGTGAGAGAAAAAGTGAGAATGCCACTCTGCAACCCCTTCTCCTCTCCTCCATTCTGCACACCCGGCCTGAGTTTTAAGCTGTCAGGTCCAGGACTTGAATCACGATGGACACGTGGGAGTCAGCAATTTTAACTACTACACCACCTGCTGGGCCCAGTAAACTCAAGCTATTAAAAAGAAATCAAAACATTATTTGGTGGGAACTAGCAGTTAGCGTAATGGCTATGTCGCTGGATTCCCACGTAGTCGACCGCGGTTCGTGTCTCGGACCCGGTGGCTTAAAACTCACGCCGGGCGCGTGTGCGTGCGTGCCCAAGATCCCGAGAGGAGAATGGAGGAGAAGGGATTGCGGCGTGACCATCCCCCCTGGGGGGTGATTTCTCGCTTTCTGTCTCTATGTCTCTCTCTGTCTGTCTGGCGAGCGCACGCGCCCTACAGTGAAAATCTCTCTCAAAAAAAAAAAAAAAAAAAAAAAACATTATTTGGTGCTATGAAGAACACACACAAAGTCAGAATCAATAAAATTACTTTGTGATAAAGGTACAGTCACAAGTCTCAATGTTACCAACAGCAAAGAGAGTTAAATAATTTATTAATTTTTGGCTCAATGTGATGAATTCTGACAATGATCTATTTTTAGTCTCATTTTTAACATATACTATTGCTGTCAAATTTATGTTCCTGATGCAGTTTTTCTTTTTCTTTCCTCTTTTTTAGGTTTTTGTCTCAGGGCACATGCAGTCTGGGAGGAGAGAGAAAGGGAAAGTGAGAAATCACCCCCCAGGGAAGATGGTCACACCCAAACCCTTCTTGTCCATTCTCTTCCTGGGATGTTGGGCATGCATGCACAGGCACCAGTGTGCTGTTCAAGCTGCCAGGTCTGGAACGCAAACCACAGTTGGCCATGCGGAAATCCAGCACCTTAACCACCATGCCACCTGCTGGCCCCTCTGAGGAAGTTTTTAAAAGTAGTTACCAAGTAATAGTTAAAGAACTCTCAAACTTAAATCCCTAAAATAAAAAGGAAAAAATACTACATAGTTCTGATACTAGAGTAGATGGAAAGTTTCCTCTAAGCTTCAATTTCCTAATTTTTTAAGGATGTTTTTGCCTTAGGGCATGTGCCATCACTGGGCAGAGATGAGACAGTAAGAAGAAAAGTGAGAAATCACTACCCAGGAGGAATGGCCATGCCACAATCCTTTCTTCTATATTTTCCTACTGGGATCTTGAGCACACACGTACATACACCTGGCATGATTTTCAAGCCACCGGATCTGTGACTCAAAACACACAGTCAGCCATGTGGGAGTCCAGCGATGTAACCACTACGCCATCTGCTGACCCCAATTTCCTCATGTTTTAGAATAGTGAATATTAACAGTTTTCTCACATGCTTGTTGAAAATAAGGTAAGAAATGAAAAAGTCTAATGAGATATAATAACTAGCACACAGTAAAATATCCAATAAACGCCTGCAATTATACTATCCAGCTAAAGGCTAGCACCAGGAGTGAACTATTAAAAATACAAGTTTCAAAAATAGGAAACATGCATTCATTCATCTCAAATTACTTGCTATGAAAGATTATCTTTAAAATATCTTTAAGTTTACTAGGGAGCAGGCAACTGTGCAGTGGCAATGCAACCACACCCACATGGAAAAGGCACTAGGCCCTCTCTGAGAGCATGCCAGTGCACACAGGCCCACAATCAAGCTAAGACTGGGAGTGGTTCAGGGTGTGAAGATTCTGTTGGATGCCTGTCTCTCATGGAAAAAATAAACAAGCAAACTTTATTTTTTAAAAATTGCAGGGAACCAGCAGTTAACGTAATGGCTATGTCACTGGACTCCCACGTAGTCGACCATGGTTCACATCCTGGACCCAGTGGCTTAAAACTCATGCCGGGTGCATGTGCGTGCATGCCCAAGATTCCGAGAGGAGAATGGAGGTGAAGGGATTGCAGCATGACCATCCCCCCTGGGGGGTGATTTCTCACTTTCTATCTCTATGTCTCAGTCTGTCTGGCAAGCACACGCGCCCTTATAGTGAAAAACCTCTCCAAAAAAAAAAAAAATTCAAAAAAAAAAAAAAAAAAACTGCAGGCCTGCAACTGGCATGGAGATTAACACACTGGATCCCACATGGCAGTGTTTGCAGTTCAAGTATCAGACTGGTGGCTTGAAAAACACGCCAGGTGCATGTATGTATGTGCCCAAAATCCTGAGACTAGAGTTGGGGGAGAACCAGTTTGGGTGTGGCCAGCCTCTGGGGTTGGGGGTAATTTTCTCACTTTTCCTCTCTCTGGCAAGCACATACATCCTATAGCAAAAACTAATAAAAAAAATAAAAGCTAAAATACACACACACACACACACACACACACACACACACACACTATCCTTAAGAAACAATTTAACATAAGTTACAAACTTCCATTTATTTATAATCATAGTAATCGGTATCATCTGGAATAAGGGATATGAATTTAGATAATCTTGAATTTCAAGGAAGGATCTCATCTTGCAGCTGTTACTATGGTAACCTGCTGCCACCTGGTGGCAGCGTACCTATTAATACATTCAAATTAGCACAGTCCTAAGGGAAAAAAATTCAAATCCTTAAAACCGATAAATAAAAGAAACAGAACATAAATGCCATGTACTCAACAAAATAGAGTTAAGAATTAACTTAAATGACAAAAAGATAACACTGCAGCTTTAGACATCATTGTTCATATTAAAATTTACCACCCCATTTCAAAGAAATATAGATGCTTAGAAGGTTAATTCTGTATTTCTTTTTAAAATAACATCCCCTGTCATCTTAACTTTCAAGAGACTAAAAACAATAATCATTATTAAGAAAGGTCTTGAATTAGTTCATGGAAAACATGTATTATGAAAAAACTGCAGATTTCAAGATTTTTTGCGTAAAATAAATCTACTTTATTTCCATTTTCCCATGAACTTTTTGAAGTTCCCTGATATTATTAGCAGGGTTAAAATAGTAGATTACAAAGGATAGTTAAAAGTTTTCAGTATTTCCCCCAATATCATCACATCTTTCTCATAGGGGCAATTCTTTGTAATCTATCTGCTAGAGAAATGTGTTTACTCTGCAATTAGGAAGAAATGTTCTATTATTACTATACTGGTTTCACTTTGCATAAAATAATATTATCCCCCATAGATAAAAATTTTTTACTTTTAATCACTAAATCCTTCGATAAAACATTTTAAGCAATACCAAACCTGCTGGAACTACGAGATCTTCTTGATGCATTATAACTTCTGGGTGGTGTTCTGGATTTTTTATCCTTCTTTCTTTTTTCATCTACCTCTTTGGATCTGTCCTTTTCTCGTTCCTTTTCTTTGTCCTGTTCCTTTTCCTTCTCTTTGTTTTCATGCTCTTTGTCTCGATCTCTCTCTCTGTCCTTATCTTTGTCTTTTTCCCGGTCCTTTTCTCGTTCTTTGTCCCGATCTTTATCTTTGTTTTTACCCCGTTCTTTTTCTTTTTCACGTTCTTTTTCCCTTTCTTTCTCTTTTTCCCTTTCCTTTTCTCTATCTTTTTCTTTTCCTCTTTCCTTTTCCTTGATCTTTTCTCGGGTATCTTTTCTCTTGTCCCTTTAAAAACAAAAATAAGTAAGTAAATTCATAGCTAAAGTAAGTCTGCTCCACAATAAGGACCTCCATTCTTTCCTCAATGATAACCACACAAAGTAAAAGTTCCAGACATTACACATAAATTTCTATCTATGTCAGGTGCATACAAAGCTGCTAAATGAAGCAATTACCAGGCTAAACCTCATGAATCATATTACCATATTCAAATCCATGGCAAATCAATAGTACTCCTACATTACTAAATTTTCTCTCATTAAAAAGTAGACAACAATAAACTTTTAACAAACGAAGGTAATAAAACAATTATCCTTAACTTAAAACTCACCGTGAACGTGAACGACTCCTTGACTTCCGTCTCTCCCTTGACTTAGAGCGTTTTTTATGTGGACTCTTAGATCTACGCCTATCTTTCTGTCTCGAACGTGATCTATTATGGGATCTACTCCTAAAGAAAAACAAAGTTGTTAGACTATCAAAACTCATTCCTAGAATTTCAATTTTAAAAAATTTCAAGATGTCTTTCAAGAAAAAATATTTATCCTAACAATATTTATAAATATTTTAAAGTTCTTTTTAATATAATGCTTTAATTAATTATCCAAAATAAATGTATTTATTGGAAGCTTTACCAGGTATTTCATTGTCCAGAACAGAGACAGAATTTAAAAATTACTTCCTAGGGGCCAGCAAATGACGTAGTGGTTACATTGCTGGACTCCCACACGGCGAACCATGGTTCAAGTCCCAGACCTGGTGGCTTGAAACTCACGCTAGGGATGCATGCATGCATGCATGCCCAAGATCCCAGGAAGAGAATGGAGAAGAAGGGATTATGGAATTGCCATTCCCGGGAAGAATGGCCTCTTACTCAAAATAATTACCATTAAAAATTAACATAAACTTTTTATATTGATCCCAAAGATGTCAAATGAATGTCCATAAATGTGTTATACAAGAGGATTACAAAGGTGATTTCTCACTTTCCCTCTCACTGTCTCTCTCTCTGGCGAGCACATTTGCCCTAAAAGCAAAAACCTCTACTCTCCCCCCAAAAAATTACTTCCTATACCAAATTTAAGTTGATACTTATTTTGAAGTGTGACTGTCACTTGCTAATTCTATATGCCTCAAATTATGATAAAAGTTTTTTTTTTCCATGGTCCAAGTTTCCACACCATGAATTGTCTTTTACTCTTTTTTTTTTTAACTTTTTTTTTTTTTTGGAGAGTTTTTCACTGTAGGGCGCCTGCGCGCGCCACACAAGGGCGCATGCGCTCGCCAGACAGACAGAGAGAGACACAGAGACAGAAAGCGAGAAATCACCCCCCAGGGGGGATGGCCACGCCGCAATCCCCTCTCCTCCACCCTCCCCTTGGGATCCCGGGCACGCACGCACACGTGCCCGGCGTGAGCCTTTCAAGCCACCGGGTCCGGGACACGAACCGCAGCTGACCACGTGGGAATCCAGCGACACAGCCATCACGCCAACCGCTGGTTCCCGTCTTTTACTCTTGACTTATATTTAATCTGATTAAACTCATCTTGAGAGGATGTAGCAGTTATATGGATCAACAGTTTCCATAAATAGCTGTATACAACCTCATAAAAAGCGTATTAAGAAAAATGTACAAGTGTAGTATTAATGACAGTACTAATGTGACAAGAAAATAAAATCATTCCTCATGAGTAAAACTAGATATAATCCAATGTTAGTTTGCAAGGTCTTGATTTTATAACTGTAACTATGATCCTAGCTATTAAAAGAAACTTTAAATACTTGAATTCATAAAAGAAAGTAACTGACTCCAATTCTGTCCAGGCCCTTTTCCCCACTAAAATAACTTTTTATAATATGATTTTCTTTCCCATAATGATGTATCCTAGGAAATATTTGTTAAAATTTACAAAACAGAGAACCAGCAGTTAGCGTAATGGCTATGTCTCTGGACTCCCACGTAGTCGACCACGGTTCACGTCCCGGACCCGGTAGCTTAAAACTCACGCCGGGCGTGTGAGCGTGCGTGCCCAAGATCCCAAGAAGAGAATGGAGGAGAAGGGACTGCGGCATGACCACCCCCCCTGGGGGGTGATTTCTCGCTTTCTGTCTCTATGTCTCTGTCTGTCTGACGAGTGCATGCGCCCTATAGTGAAAAACCTCTCCAAAAAAAAAAAGATAAAAGTTACAAAACAAATATTTACAACTTAAATAACCAAGTGACTAGATTCACCAGCTTTGGCATCTGATGATTCTGACTGTGAAACTCAGCTATGCCACACACTAGCAATGAGCTTTCTGGGTAGTCACTTAACCTCTCTAAGCCTTAGTTTCTTCATTTAGGAAGTCAAGTAAGAATCATACCTATAATTCCTAGAACTGTTATGAGGATTAAATCAGATACATGTATTTACTGGGTCATCAGAAAAAGTCCTGGTGCATTTTTGCATAGAAAAACATGTCATGACTCTTCCGAGGACCCAATAAAACTGCCTAGCAGTTTCTGGCATAGAGTAAACACTTAAAACTCTTAACTCAGGGGCCAGCAGACAGCATGGTAGTTAGGACACTGGACTTCCACATGGCCAATTGTGGTTCAAGTCTCAGACCCAACAGCTTAAAAATTCACACCCAAATGCATGAGAGTACAGGCCCAAATCCCATAAGAATGGAGAAGAAGGGATTGTGGCATGGCCATCCTCTTTGAGGGGTGACTTCTCACTTTCCATCTCTCTGGTGAGCCATGTGCCCTATAGCAAAAACCTAAAAAAAAAAAAAAAAAAAAAAAAAACCACTCAAAATAATTACCATTAAAAATTAAATTTTATATATTGATTCCAAAGATGTTAAATGAATGTCCATAAACGTGGTATACAAGAGAACTGCAAAAAATTCATGAAAAATGGGGCTAAAATACAGTTAATTTAAGGTACTGGACTCCAACATGGCTGGCTATGGTTCAAATCCTATACCTGGTGGCTTTTGAGAATCACACCAGATAATGTACATGCAAAATTACATCCCAAAATTACAAGAGAAGAATGGAGGAAAAGGGACTGCAGCATGGCCAAGCCCCTAGGGGTTGAATTCTCACTTTCCCTCTCTATGTCCCTCTCCAGTCAGTGTATGTGCCCTATGGCCAAAACCTTAAAAAAATTTTTTTTCTGAGGTTAAATTCTGGGGGCCAGCAGGTGGTGTGATAGTTAAGGGCACTGGACATCCACATGACAAACTATGGTTCAAGTCTTGGGTTTGGTGGCTTTCTCTCTCCCTCTCTCCTCTCCCTTCTCTGGTCAAATTAAAAATAAATAAATAAATGTAAATGAAATAATTACTTTAAAAAAAAGTTAAATTTTGGGGACCAGCAGGTGGCATGGTGATTAAGGTGCTGGATACTCCCACATGGCTGACCACGGTTCGAGTCCTGGACCTGGTGGCTTTCTCTCTCCCTCTCTCCTCTCCCTTCTCTGGTCAAATTAAATAAACGAATGAATAAATAAAATTAAATAAATAATTCTTTTAAAATAAATTATAAAGTAAGGTTAAATTTTGGTGCAAAAAATGTTTAAATCCATACATAGTTTTTTTGTAATACACATTTCCTTTAATTTTTTTAAAGATCACTAAAATACTAAAACTAATCTTAACTGTCAGTCATATTTAATAAATTCAATTAAAACAAATATCTGTAAAAGAAATATAGTTTAAATACCATGCTGCAGTATAGTATGAAACTAGAAATATCTTTAAACACTTCCAAATAATGAAATCTTACTTTTAAACACATTTTTCAGTTAGTCAAAATTCACTTTCCAATAGCTATTGGGTTGTTGGAAAAGTCCTGTCATATTTTTCTATGCGCAAGTGAGTCATAACTTTTCCAATGACCCAATATTTTTCAGCTGGACTACTCATCTGTTAAAAAACTTTACAAAACTATTCGCTTGTCTTTTACTAATCTCATCTTTAAGAATATAATTCAGTCTGTTGAAATCATTAGCACTAATCATCTAAGAGACGTGAAGGTCAAAGTAGTGGCTATTAAGGCAAAACTGCAAAACTTAGAACATCTTTAGTCCATTTTCAAATGTCCACATATGGCATTCCTTTGAAGTGCCTTTGCTTCTATGCACTTAATTTAAGAATTTTGTTCTAGTTAACTTTTCAAAGAACAACTTTCTAATCTTAAACAAAGAAACTTCTTTCAAAATATTAAGCAAAGCCCTAGTAAATCAAAATTAACAATAAAAAAGCACTGACCACTTGGATTCCCACCTTACCTAATAAGTCCTATAAGTACGAAAAGTCACTGCCAGAGAGTAATTTTTTACAATTTTGACATAAATATTTCCAGTCTCTATCTCAACTCACTAAGCAGTTTTGATTAAGAATGCTAAAAAGTAGTCAAGAATAGATTTAATCCAACAAAGACAAATAAGACTGGAGTTACCATTAGCAGTTCTCATTTTTTAATTTATAAAATTTTATTTTAAAATTAAATTATAAATAAATGGCAACTTACCCTTACGTTGCATCAAAGTTCATTTGTCAATCAGTTGTTTTCCATTAAAACAGTATAAAATGTCTTACAGTTCCTATGCTTGTCTGAAAGGTTACTTCACTTAACTTAAAAATATAAAAATTATAGTACTAGCGTTCTTTTCTAACACTGTCTCTATGAATAAAACGTATCAAAATTTGGACAAAGTGGAAACACATCTCCCCAGTCCTTGCCAAGGTCATGGTGGTAAGAAATCCCTTTCTCTCTGTTACAATAAGGAGGAATAGGTAAGGGAGGAGGATGGGGTAAGATGACGGTGAAAAAGTAGAAGAGGCTGCGCCTTTATAGGGAAAGGGACTCTGGGCCAGCCCCAGAGCACAAGGGTTAAGAATTACACTTAGGGAGCTAGATCCCACATGGTTCACCACAGTTCAAATCCTGCTCTGGCTGCTTGAAAAACACACCAGACATGTATGTGTGTGTCTGAAATCATGACAGGATGGATAAATGAAGGAAAAAGGACTATGGCATAACCATGCACCACTGGGGAGGTGCTTTCTCTCGCTCTCTCTCTCTTTCCCACATACACATGTGCTACTCTGGTAATTAAAGAGAAAGGGCTCCTGTGATTCACACTCCTAAATCTCAAGGATCAGATCAAGATCCAAGAATACCAACTCTCACTAGCATGGGAGGAAACACTACTCTGTCATCCCCTCCCTAACTTTTGGGAGATCAAAATCTTTAAATGGGGGGACCAGCAGTTAGCATAATAGCTATGTCGCTCGACTCCCATGTAGTCAACTGTGGCTCGAGTCCCGGACCCAGTGGCTTAAACTCATGCCGGGTGCGTGTGCATGCGTGCCCAAGATCACGAGAGGAAAATGGAGAAGGGATTGCAGCATGTCCATCCCTGCCCCCAGGGGATGATTTATCGCTTTCTGTCGCTCTGTGTTTCTCTTTCTGGTGAGCGCATGCGCCCTACAGCAAAATCCTCTCCAAAAAAGAAAAGAAAAAAAAAATCTTTAAATGAATGTTTTTACATAAAGGATTTTTATTTTCTTTCTAAAAAGTCTTCTTCTGTATTTAAGAATTCAGAAGCAGCTACATGTATTTATTTATATATGTAAAACAATAAAATACCCTGACACACAAATGAAATCTGTATGTGTATATATAGCAAGTGCTGGTAATTTCTAATGCTACATAAGCAGATCTACATGATAGTGCTCCTATGAATAAGAATAATCATAAAAAAGTTTCAATCTAGATTGAACAACCCATCTACCACTAACCTTTGGAAGGGGGAAGTATCCAAAAATACTTGGAAAAAAAAACCCAAACTTTAAAGTGGACAGCTAAATAATTTCAAAAAGCACATAAAGCTTCACACAGATTAACAAGGGAACAATGACGTTACCATCAAGTTTTTGTGTTTTTTTTTTTCACCTTTGGTGCTTGCCTTTCTTATATCACAAAATGAGATTCAGGATACTAGTGCCCCCCCCCCCCCCTCCAGAAATTAAGTTATTAGCTCATTTTTAAAGTTACTTTATCTCCTTTCCTCTCACTACATCCTGTCAACATGAGGACATATCTATAATTAGTTCACAGCCACTTCTGTTCCACTTTCCTTCTCTAATTCAGGCTTCAGCTGCACAGCTTTATTCCTTGTACCTGAAAAATTTCCTCCACTCAGTTCTGGAACTGTCTTAATTTAAGACCTTGGATAGAGATAGTAAAATTGTATTTCAGAGGAAATTTTGCAAACTAAGAATGATAAATATATACACAGTAAATAGAAATACAATCTACTTGAATTAAAGAAAGAATATCCTAGTTTTTCTATCTCCTTTGAATTTCTTTGATCAACACAAAAAAGCTAACAGATCTGAGCTTGCTCTTGCTGGTGAGACTCAACATTAGTTTTCTCCTCCCTCCTCTCTCAAGATATGAGTATATATGTACAATAACATGCAGTGACAATTCACAGTAACAGCCCTTCTCCACACCTCAAAGTCAACAACAAAATATATCACCTTAGACATGATACTTGGGGCATTTCTAATCAAGACGGTGTTCCAAGTTTACATATTTAGGTCCCCTTTGCAACAAACACAAAGCAGTAATAGATAATGTAGAGAAACTTTAAATATCAAAGCTATGATCAAAACAAACATGGGCCAGCCCCCCAGAATAATGGCTAAAGGAGCAGAATCCCGCATTGTTTGAGTCTTGGCCCTGACAGCTTGGGGGACATGCCAGGCCCTATGTATGTGCGTGCTCATAATCCTGATGGGATGCAGAAATGGAAGAAAAAGGATTGTGGTGCGACCACACCCAATTGCGCAGGTACTTACTTCTCCTCTCCTCCTCCCCTCCACCCCCAGTTCACACACCCTCTGGCAAGAAAATTATATATACACATTAAAAGGAAAACAGAAATATAAAATGAGCTTAAGTACAATATGCCAGCTGGAGCTGAAGCTCCAAATTACTCCTGCATTTCAGGTTCAAAAGGGGGCAGAGGAGGCTTTAACCAAGAGTACTCAAAGTGCTCCATTTGACACACAGTACTGCAGACAAGGAATTGCTTGAAACCAAGATCTGGGACAATGCTCCCTAGATCTGGGGCAAATTGAGAAAATAAAATAAAAAGCTACACCTTGAGCAATATCTTCCCCATTACCACTAAATATGTTACCTTTTATCAATATGAAGAATGAAAACAGTTTCTGCCACTTCCATATAAAGACTAATTAATTCGGAAAACCAGAAACAGCGCTATCTTTAAATAGAAAACCAACTTCTAAAACTAAAAATTAGTGAATATATTAAAATTTAATTATCAACCTTGCCATTCTTAACTACAATTGTATAAATAAAGCAATATTTAAAAGTAGCCACATTTTCAGAGGAATGCTACTAAAATTTCTAAATTCTAATATGTTTAAAAAAATCCCTAAGTACAAAATACCAAAAAGTTAGTAAGTTGGTAAAAATTCTCACCTGTGTTTTGACTGTGATCTTTTCCTTCTAGAATGAGATTTTGAGCTAGACCTGGATTTTGAGCGAGTGTGGGAACGAGATCGACCGCCTTTTCTTTCATTGCTCTTTCCAGACTCTGGGAGGAAAAAACCACTTTGCAGTGTAAGCTCAGAACAATTAAAGATCCCAGTTAATAATTAGGCACAAGTGGAATGTACCACATATAGTGCAAGGGGCCTACTCTCTGTACATCCTCCTCCTGTGCAATTATCCTTCAGAAACATCCAAGAAAGTCATTGCATAAACTCGTTGAGTGCAGCCACCCTGCAGCAGTACATATAAACCAGATGATTATAAACAGCTGTTCGTAGTATTCTGTTGCTGCCATAACGTACGATTAAACATGTCTAATTCCTATGACAGTGATTTCAAGTCATTTTGCTATTTGACTAAAATTGAGGCTTGAATGCTGTTAATTTAGAAGAAAATCTACTCAAATGTAAACCACCTAGACACTTTTAGTTTGGATTTTAAATTATTTTAATTAGCAAAACAGAAGTTTGAATAAGTGTTCCTTTACCTTGCTAAAACAGAGTTTCTGCATTTCTTTTTCTAAATCCCTGGCTCCCTTTTTTATTTTTGAAATTAAAACTTTGAAGTAAAGTAAACCTGTTTAGCCCTATCATTATAAATATATTTACTACTTTTTTTTAGCCTCATAACATTTATACTTTGCTTTCAGCAAATTAATTTTGAACATTCATTTTGCTATTAGAATGTAAGTGCTAATTAACTCAGGTTAACGGTCCTCAATTCAGTATTATGGGAAAAGGCAAGACATGTGCTAAGTTGTTCTTTGATATGAATAAACCACTTACTATTTCTTGAGTTTCAGTCTTCTTATTCATAAAGTGAAGGGACTGAATAAGATAATTCTAAAACTCTCTCCAGCTCTATGTTTCTGGGATCTTCCAACTATGGCCTGTGTAACAGCACTGCGGCCTTACCTGGTTCAATGGCTGCCGAGATAAATGACTGAGCCTCTCGTACCCGCTTCATTACTTCTTCTAACTCCTTAGCTGCAGCCTGAGGTGTCATCTCAGGGGGTTTTACTATTGCATTGTTGGAGTGATTTATTCTAAATTAAAAATATCAGCATATCACAAATACACACAATGTTTTACAAATTATGAAACAAATGTTTATATGATACACAAAGTTAAGTGAGGACATTAAGAATAAAGCAGCTAGAAAGAGAACAGCAAAAAACAACCTCAAAAGCACAACTAATCTCATTTCTGCCTCTCATCATCTCTTTCTAACAAAGCCAAAAGGAGGGAGGGAGGAACTGAACTCTAGCTAACGCCTTTAATAATTCAAACATACCAGAACTAGTACTCTCCACACAGCTTAGAATTATAATAAATGAAAATGTTGATACCAAAGTAGAAACAATTCATTTTCTTAGAAGATTTTGTTGATAAGCTGTGCACCTCACCTCAAATAGATGAACGAAAAGCTGCATATTATGTGTACTATTTTAATCAACTGTGGATGTATCTCCAAATGTGGAAGCCAGCTGATAAAACTCTTTACAAGGTCAAAGTGGCTTCCATGATGCACAGAAGTGAATATGATGTGTCTCACTTTATCACTTCTACTCTGAAGACAAATATGCACTAAGAATAGATTACTTATCTTTTAATCTGCATGAAAATTTCAGTCTTGAGTACTTTAAAGGCTATATCAACTTTTTGTAAATGAGGAAGCAAGCAACCTTAAAAACTAAAGTGTTTGCTTTAAAACATTTCTGTACTTAGTATTATTTTCTTTCTGGGATTTTGAATTTACCAAAGTTCTCATTACTAGAAGTACTGTAGTTCAACCCAAACATAAAGGAACCCATTAGTCTAAAATCATAATGCAAAGTCATCCTGACTTCCTAAAGCTTATAGAAAAAGGTCTACAACTATTATGTAGAGTATATAAATAATGCTGGCATTAAATCAGACCTTGCAATATAGAAAACAAGAAAATGTCTTCAAATAGAATTTTAGGAATTTAAAGCTAAAACAATCTCATATATTTCATTTATACTTAACACAAAGTCTTCCTTTCCACAAATTGCCAATTACTATTAAAAAGAAAAAAAAAGCCTTAATTATATCAAAAATACTTTAAATTTTTTCAAAATGATTAAAATTTCTTTGTTTAGGGTTTCTTACTTCAATGGCCTGTCTCCAAACATAACTCCATTAAAAGCAAGGGCCCTTGGTACAGAATTTTGGTCTGCAAATTCCACAAAAGCAAACCGAGTTGGCTGAGTCTCATCACCTGCCATCCGCACAAACTTCACTTCTCCAACTTGTTTAAAAAATTCAAGTAGTTGATCAGCTGTCGTTGTCTGAGAAACAAAGTGACACTTTGATAAAACATTTTCCTTTTAAAAATTAAACACAACTTTATCAACCAATATGATCTTTTTAAAATGACAACATGCGTGCAAGAGTGAGCAAAAGAAAGTACCCTCAATAGGTGTGATCACACCACAATCTCCTTTCCCTAGCCCTTCAGCTCCTTGGAATCTTGGGTACCTAGCATAGCACACTCTGTGTTTTCAGCCCAACCCAAGGATTCAGCCCATGGGCAGCCACGTGGCCTCCAGCACTACAGTCCAGGACACTATAAATTGCACTACTTGACTAAGCCCAGTATGATTTTTAAGAGAAGAATAAGAGTCACTACTACTCAGTTTCTTTTTAAATTACTTACCTGGGAATTCAAATTTCCAACATAGACAGTTCTCCTAATTTCATCAATCTTGGAAGGATCCACATTTCCCATAAGTGGTGGCTGTGGTATCTCTCCAAGTGTTGTAATGTTGGGGTCTAGTGCTGCTGCTGGTATAGCTCCCAAACTGCTAAGTGAAACACCAAGCTATAAAGACAAAAACACAAAGCCCATATTTTTTTATTAGTATTCAAAACTGTTATTTCTTAATATGATAAAGAACAAATCAACTGGGCCAGCAGGCAGCTTGGTGGTTAAGGCCCTGGACTCCCCCATGGCCAACAGTGGTTTGAGACCAGGACTCTGGCTTGAAAAACCACATCAGGCATGTGTATGCATGCCCAAAATCCTAGGAGAAGAATGGAGGAGAAGGGACTGCAGGTTGCCATCCAGCCTGTGAGGTGATTTCTCACTTCCTCTTTCAGAACAGTGCATGCACCCTATGACAAAAATCTTAAAAAAAAAAAAAAGGGAGGGGGGATCAACTCAATAAGAATGGAAGGAAACACCTAACTTTAAGCCAAGACTATTTCTGAATTATTAAAGAGAGGTCACATTAGTTTAAAAATAATGAGAAATCTAACCTATTTCTAAACTATGTTTCAGGGTTTTTTTGCTATAGGATGTGGGGCTTGTCAGAGATGGGAGAGAAAAACAGAGGGAGAGTAAAAACTCATCCCCCAAGGAGGACACCTACCTATACCACAACACCTTCTCCTTCATTCTCCCCTTAGGATTTTGGGCATGCAATACACACGTGCGCACCACTGGTATTCTTTTTTTATCTTTTTTTAAAAATAATTATTTTATTTAACTTTACTTATTTATTTTTATTTGACCAGAGAGGGGAGGAGGAGAGAGAGAGAGAGAGAGAAAGAAAGAGAGAGAGAGAATGTGAGAAAGGAAGCCACCAGGTCACGGACTCAGGCCGAGCCATAGTCGGCCATGTGGGAGTCCAGCACCCTTAACCACACCACCACCTGCTGGCCCTGACACACACCACTGGTTTTCAAACCTCTTGGGTTTGGGACTCAGACCACAGTTTGCCACATGAGATCACTGCCTTAGACCTGTCTGTGTATTTTTACTACTTTAAAATAGGACAGTAAAAACAGTTGATTCTCATTATTCAAGGTACTATAAAGTTTCCACAAACAATGAATTATTGAATACTGAACCACTGTTCCTAGGGAAAATACAGGGTTAAGTTCTGCAAGCTTCTGGTCACAATATGCTCATCAACTGATGAATACATAATCTTGTTTTATGTGTTTTTGCTTAAAACCACAGAATTAATATTAGTTCATTAAAATATAAGAAAATTAAAAGTAGTTAATATGTTGTTAATATGTTAGTTAAGTAGTTAACATATATTGTTGATACATTATCACTGAACTCACAACCAGCAGTAGTTCAACTCATGCCTGAATAAAGTCTCTCAGATATTTGTTACTGTCTCCATAAGGCACATTATAGACTTCCTGTGCTTAGGGACACTACATAATACTGCCACTTGGAAGCTAATCGAAACAGTGAAACAACCAACAAAAAGCACAAAAATTAAAAAACTGAAAAGACTGCAAAAAAGTATGTTTACCTATAAAATTATGTGCCAAATAAAGAAGAGTGTCCACCTTGTCTGACCTCATTGGGAAATGTGCTCACTGAGTAACTCAAAAGTTTTCATCACTCTATGTGTGTCTGCAAATGACTGTGAAAGCTCTGCGATTGATTTAGGGATTTCAAGAAAATTTTATGTAGTAAGTAAAATCACGAATACAGAACTCACGAACAGTGAGGATCAACTATACCTTGGCCATTCAAACACACCAACATTTTAAGTTCTTAATAGTAAAGAATTATCACAGTATCTAATTTTGATGAATTACTAACTTAATCCTCAGTTCAACCCTAACAGATAGATACCACTACTATGCCAATTTCACAAAGAGAAATTAAATTTCTTTCCCAAAGCTATTCAGATACCAAATGGGAAAGGTAGGGTATCACCACAGACAAATGGAAATTTAAACAAATAAAGTTCACCTATGGAAAAAAATATGAAATGTTAAGCTACAGTAGGAAAGAGACAAAAACCTCTAAATGATCTTTCTATACTGCTACTAAATTCGATCTTTTTAGTTCAATTTTGAAACGTTATTTTTAATGTTAACTTAGAATATCTCAGATTTCAAAAACAGGAAAATTGTTCAGAATTAACAAAAAGACCACTCAAGGGAGAAAAAAAGAGAAAATACAACTACTTTCATTTCCACTTTTGCTATTCAAGAAAATTTTGACCTGTGACCAATTATATATGCAAATATTTTGCAGAACTACTAAGGTTTAAGTAAAGGCCTTCCTGAAGGCCATGAGTTTATGAAATCGATACTACTTATTCTTCTCACAGCAGCCAGTATGACCTTTTTAAAACATGCTAAATTATATCTATTTAAAATCAATCGCTAGCTTCTATACTAAATACTTCAAGAAAAAACTGAAACTCCTTTCCATGACCTAGAAAGCCCTATCATCTATTCCTCTACCTTAAACACCTATTACCTTTATTCATTAGTTAAATTAAATGCATTTACCCCTATGGATCATGATGGAGGTCTTGAACAGAACAGTGTTATGTAAAAATTTAAAAACTTAAAATCTTGCATTCTGATGTTTCAGAAAACACCTTTCCTTCCTTCCTTCCTTCCTTCCTTCCTTCCTTCCTTCCTTCCTTCCTTCCTTCCTTCATTCAAAAGATTTCTGCAGGGCCAACAGGTGGTACAGTGGTTAAGGCACAGAACCCCAACATGGCTGACTACGGTTCAAGTCCTAGACCTGGCAATCTGCTTTCTCCCTTTCCTTTTCTCTCTCTGTCTGTCTCTCATTAATTTAAAAAGAATAAGAAAATTAAATAAATAATTTTTTTAAAAGATTTTTGCCTTAGAGCACATACACTTGCCAGAGAGACAGAGGGAACATGAGAAATCACCCCCTAGGAAGAATGGTCAAGCTGAAAAATCCCTTCTCCTCTTCAGATTTTGGAATGCATGCAAAAGTAAGTGCCCAGAATGATTTTCAAGCTGTCAGGTCCAGGACTCGAACCATCATTGGCCATATGTGAATTCAGCACCTTAATCACCATGACACCTGCTGGCCCCAGAAGCCATTTTTTTCCTTTAAGGAATTATTTCAGGGACCAGCAGTTGGCGTAATGGCTGTACTCCCATGTCACCGTACTCCCATGTAGTCAATCGCTGTTTGAGTCCCAGATCGGGTGGCTTAAACTCACTTCGGGCACGTGTGTGTCCAAAATCCTGAGAGGAGGATGGAGGGAGGGATTGTGGCATAGCCATCCACCCCCCCCCCGGGGGGGGGGGATTTCTCATTTTCTGTCTCTCTGTCTCTGTCTTTCTGGTGAGCACATGTGCCCTATAGCAAAAATCTCTCCAAAAAAATTAAATAAATATTTCATTTGAGACCAGCAGATAGCGTAACAGTTACATCACTGGACTTACACACAGACCCCAGTTTGACTCCCAGACCCAGTGGCTTAAAACTCACACCAGGCATGTGTGCATGTGTGCCCAAAATTCCAAGTGGAGAACAGAGGAGAAGAAACTATGGTTGGGAACCAGCAGTTAGCATAATGGCTATGTCGCTGGACTCCCATGTAGTCGACTGCGGTTCGTGTCCCAGACCCGGTGGCTTAAAACTCACGCCGGGCGCGTGTGCATGCATGCCCATCCCCCCTGGGGGGTGACTTCTCGCTTTCTGTCTCTATGTCTCTCTCTGTCTGTCTGGCGAGCGCATGCACCCTATAGTGAAAATCCCTCCAAAAAAAAAAGAAACTGTGGCAAGGCCATCCCCCCATGGGGGATGACTTCTCGCTTTCTGTCTCTCTGTCTGTCTCTATGGCTCCAGCAAGCACACATGCCTTACGGCAAAAATCTTAAAAAAAAAAAAAAAAATTATTATATTTATTTATCATCATCATCATTATTTTCACTTTGACTGGGGAGGGTCAAGGGCAGGGGTGAGAAAATAAGCCGCCAGGTTCAGGAGAGTTTAGCACCTTTAACCATCATGCCACCTGCCAGCCCAGAAATCACTTTTTTAATTTGCATAAATTAACTACAATCACAAAGTCTGTTATTTGTTCACTCACTACTCAACTCCACAAAACTAGGTTTCAATCTCTAATTGAGGTGAGCTTGATATTTTGTTTTAGGGTCAACCAAATGTGAATGGCAAATATTTAGAAAAAAATAAAAACACAGTACAACAAAAATTAATGCAAATAAAAAATATTAACAACTATTTACATTTTATTTACATTATATTTATATTTTATCATATTATAAATAATCTAAAGATGATTTAAAGTATATGGGGAGATGTGTAAATTATATGCAAATACTTGCGTAAGTTCTGGTCATGGCTGGGATTTGATCATCAGTGGATTTGGTATCTCTAAAAGGTCCATGAACCAAGCCCTGCCATGGATCTCAATGAATAACTACTGAGTTTCACTAAATGATTTTCTGATGAATAATTTGAGGTCTTAAATTTAATGAATCCCCAATTACTTGAACAATAAATTCCAAAAGGCAGCTTAACCTGGTCATAACACGGGGGGAAAAAACAGATTTCAAATACTCTGCACCTAAAAAAAAAATCCAAAATGGAAATAATTTTCTGAGCTCTCTATTCAATTCATTACATAGCTTAATGCTCACCCTTTTGCTTTTTTTTTTTTTTTTTTTTTTTGGTAGGGGGTGCACTCGCCAGACAGACAGAGAGAAACAGAGAGACAGAAAGTGAAAAATCACCCCCCATGGGGAATGGCCATGCCGCAATCCCTTCTCCATCCTCTTCTCGGGATCTTGGGCACACACGCACACGTGACCGGCGTGAGTTTTAAGCCACCGGGTCCGGGACGCGAACCGCAGTCGACTACATGGGAGTCCAGCAACATAGCCATTATGCTAACTGCTGGTCCCCAATGCTCACCCTTTTCATAAGAAGGTTAATATACTTACTGTAGTCAAGGGATTTGGGGTAGGTATGGGCAACAATCCTGCACCAGGCATCAGACTTGTCATAGTTGGAGCAGGAGGCAATAAAGAGAGGGCTTTGGATTCCTCTGGGATTTTACCTGCAGAGGCAAGTTTCAAACATTACAGAAATGCATAAACACCACACAAACTTTACACTATGATTTTACAATTACCCTTGCACTTTAAAAATAATAATAATAAATGAATCTATCTATCAGATCCGTATAAAGAAATAAACAAGAACTTAAGTTTTTCCTTTTATCCTGCTTTACTAGGAAAAATAAAAGTGAGCAAAAACTTCAAAGACTAACAATCTCATTAATGGAATATTATTTTAAAAACTGAATAATGTAGACAATTATTTAACACTTTGAGCTATGGGTCACCTGTACTGGAAACTTAATGTTCATGAACCAAACGATATCAAGCATGGACGCTTTCCCAGGACGGTGTTTTCGCGGTGATCGAAAGTTGTGTTACACATGACAACCGTTCGTGTTGGCTGCATCACTAATAGCACACAGAACATCAGATACAGAAAAGAAGAACATTTTTTAAAGTTTAATCCCCAGAAATGGCAAATAACCAAATTAGTCAAAAAAAAGAAGAAAAAAAACAAATATGTGCGAATTGAAATTTTGAAATTTGTTCCTTAATGAGTGCCCCTATGCTGTTACTAAAACTACCTACTTGTGATGCAAACAGTTTTGATAACCCTCAAATACATTATATTAAATTTCACGTACAAGAAAACAAAAACCGACTCTGTTCAATCAGCTTCAATTTAAAATCCTACGCTGATTCAGTTAATAAGGCACCTCACCAACATTAGAGATGGCTGAAAAATTGGATTCCAAGAAATAATGCCTTAAGAAATTACTAATGTGAGACTACCCAAAATAAAGTTCCCTAGTTTCAGAAAATTTCCTAAAATACTAACTTTTAGAACCAATTTATGTATTTATCTAAAGAGGGGTGGGTAATGCCTAAATATCTTACTTATAAACACTATAATTGCCTACTAACAATAAGAACATTAACGTTAAAATAATTTTAAGACATTTAGAATGAAAAAAATCACTGTAATCTAAAAAAGTTAAAAATGTATTCTGAAATAAGTATGTTGATTTCCATATTTAACTGCATTCTAATCAATTAATTTTGATAAAGATAGCTCTCACGCATTTGTCCTTATCCTTTATCCAAAAAATAATAATTTCTTAAAAAGCTGACTACATTGTAGATATATTTAAAAGAACGATTTCAGGTAGCTACACATTTCCATTATGAATTTTTCAACAGTATTTCAAAACACACTATTCAAAAATCACGCTACACTGAAATACAGCACATGTAGTAAATTTTCAAAAAGTGCCATGCCTGGTTTCAGTTTAAAAAAATCCTACTTAAATAGATGTGAAGAGATAAATCTCTAAATAATATTATCTGAATATTTCTCTAAATATGGACGGAATTCAAGATGGAATTTAAAACTTGCTTTAAGTAATGGTTATCCGTTATTTATAGAAACAAAAAAAATTATATTAGCTTTAGTAAATACCTACAACTACGTTTATACTACTTTAATTTTCTAATTTGGAAAATAATGTTACTTTATTATTTCTATGTAAATTCTGGACAAAACAGATTTGTTGACATGCATAAAAATAAACAAAAGGAAGGTAGGCCTTATTGAAGATACCAAATAAAAATAACCTATTTTATACATATATTAACACATGTAATATATACCCATATATCTACTACACTGTTTATACTGATATCACACCTGTTTGTTATAAATAGGTACTACTTTAAATAAGGTTTGTAAAACTTGAACACTCTTGATAAATCAACTGAAGTCCTCAAGTGTGAACCCTATGCTTTACTACCCTCATTTAAGTACCTAAAAAAAAAAGGGGGGGGGGGGGCTTTCCAATCTCATAATGTTCCAATTTAGTATTACCTGTCATCTAATAAGCAAAAACTAACCACACTGACAATGTAGAAAGACTACACACACCAAAAGGGTATTCAACACAATCAACTTGCTTATTATTATGAAGTCTTTCATTTATGGTTTAAATAAAATATCAATAGATTGTCAAACTCTCACTGCCTTTCACGACAGTAATAAAGTACTAGAAATCTATAAATATCAGCATAATAATATTTTTGTCTTACTCTAATTACCATTGAAAAATACTTTAAGAAAGAAAGGTCCAATACTTGGTTTCCAAATAAAACTATACAATACCATAGGAGTACATAATTATAAAATAAATTAATAAACATTTAGCATTTTCTCAAATCTATACTCCTCAAAGACAACTGAGAGAAAAAGAACATCTCCCTCGGTATCAAAATACTAGTCCTAACCTCAGAACCCATTTAGAAACTAATAACCTGTATAGAATTTTCAACAAAAAATTCAAGCAAACAGAAAAATATGCATGCAAATGATCGACAGTTTCTCAATTATCCATTCCCCACATAGGCAACAAAAAGTCTTCGTAAGTCAAGAAAGTTATATCTTTTTCTATAATAAAAATAATCATAAAACTAAAAGGCTCTTCTCTGCTACTTCTAGACTGTTTAAAGAAATGTATTTATTAATAGCTTGCCTAAAATTCTAGGGGGAAGGATGAAAATTAGAAGCTATCAATTAGTTTTTATGAGATGCAGACTTGGGAAAAAAAAAGAACTACAAAAGTACTGCACTGAGATCAGAAAGTGTTCCTAAGATTCTCATCACTGTTTTAATGTTTCAAGAATAAAATGTACCTGCATCAGTGTTTTAATGTTTCAAGAATAAAATGTACCTGATTGGTCTATAAATACCCATTAAAACTCACACTGAGCTTCACAACACTATCCTGATTTACTGCATAAAAATGTAGTTTATCTTAAGGCTAAGCTCTGCTAACCATCTCCCAATATAATTTGTAACAAGTTATGAACCCTTAATGGAATACCATTTACAAAGAACTGGAAAACCAGCTCACAAGTTAAAGTGAAAGAGATTTAACAAAACAAAACAAAAACAAAAACAAAAAAGGGGACAAAATAAAGAAAAAGAAATAAAATTAAAGTAAAACAATAAAAAAACAGAGACAGGGCGTCCATCTTCTGCGGTTCAGACTCCGATCTCATTTCCCCAATGAAGGTTTCACTTGACGGCAGGTTTAGTGGCATGGCAAACAATGCCTAACTCAGGCAAGTGTAACAGGTCTGCCTTGGCCAGTCTAGTCATCTAATAATGCACAAATATCACATAGAGAAAACATACAAAACCAAATTAATAGTCAAAATCCATCTACCAGAAAATGTGGACATAAAGTTATGACTGATGATTAGGCTCACACCCTTGTTATCTTTTCTAAGTGTTAACATTTATAAAAAGAAATCTGAAATGCACGCAACAACAAAAAGAGGTCATACTTGGACAAGTATAATTCAAGTACATTTTATTTTGAAATAGCATGTATTATTAACAATAGTTAATGCTTAATATGTACGAAATGGTTACACATCAAACATTACTTTTACAGCTTTGGATCATCTTAATCTTCACTAAAAACAGAAAATTTAAAGAAACTGAAAAATTTATTCTTAGAAGTCTATGGATTTTCTCATTATGTCATGATGCTGTTTCTACAACATCAAAGAATAAATGCAGTCAGTGAAATAAACAGAAGACTGCTTACAGCACCACAGTGCACATCTCCTACAGAACTGTATTCCACTGTAACGCTTTCCTTTGGTTCATTTCAAACTTATGGCTATCTTTTTTAGTACATAATGCGTAATTTCTTTGCTTGCAGTGCATAATCAGATTTTTAAAGCTCACTTTGAAATTCTTCAGGTTCCATAAAAACTAGTATCTGTTGTACTTGAGTAAACTAATGAAAAATGTATATCTGAATTTTTTCTAATACCCGTAATTTTATAAATTAGTATTCTAAAATATTTACTTACAACCAAATTACAACAAAAGTATGCTTAAATTTTTATGCTCAAAAGTAGTAAAACTGTCTCGAGATGATAATATTAAAATATTAAAAAGCTGTAACTTCACATGCATTTATTCATCTCTATTCAAGTAAAATAAACAATAAAAGGGAATTCTTCATGCCCACAAAATGAATTATTTATGACAAATCAATCAGGGCTTTTCAAGATGCATAAAAATTCTATGGAATATAGCAGGATTCCAACAAAGCAACCCTGATGAAATTCTTCCTTCCAATTCAGCAAGGAGCTAGCATAATAAAAGATCCTATGCTGCTGGTAGTAATAATTTTCTAACATAACTAATATTCCAGTATTAAACATTCTCCTTTTTTTTTCTTTTCCCATGCAGTTTTCTTGGTATGTAATTCAGTACAAAGTGACACAGCTAAAGCATTATCTAGCTCCAATTTTGGGCTCACTGTACCCTTACAGATGAGCAGATAAGGATATAATATTTAGCAAATAATTAACTCAAACCCAGTTTTGTTTCCCTACCCAGTCTAATCCCCGAGCATGGGAAAGATACTTTCAAATTTATCTGAAAAATACCTAGTATGTCCTGTTCAGGGACTTCAAAAATACTAGCCTTGTAAGTCACTGTATTTGAATTATTTTTTACCTCCCAAAATAGGCAGTCTGAAATAAACATAAACCCTGTAAGTACAACAAACTGCTTTATACTTTAAGTTATTTTAATGTTAACCTGACTACTAAAAGGGGTTTTAAAAATTACATATGAAAGCCCATTAAATTGTTTCCAGTAAACTTTTATGTTGCAATGGTTACCATAATCCACCAGAAAAAATCTATTTTAAAGACATTTAAATTTACTATAAACCAATCCTAAAATCCATGTACATGTGACAGTCTGTTCAGCACAGCCTACTGTATGTCAGTGGCTCTGGAAATAGAAGTTACTAAAAAAAATGTTAGCAATACTTAGCTCTTAAAAGGAGTCTAAGTCATAAAATCTAACAAATAACTACAAGGACTTTGGCTCTGTTCTTATCTTTAATCAATAATTCTCATGGAGACTTTGGAAACTGCTTTCCTTTTTTTTTTCAATTACCCAAAATAGTAAGTAAATGGAGCCAATAAAATAAAGAAGCAAATCCCAGTTGCACAGCAAACAATTACACTGATTATGAAATAATGGTCTCTCAGTAACAAGGTAAATTACCTTAAGAGAATACTTGAAAATATAAGGTAAAAAATTTTTTATAAGTAAAAATAGCCTCAATTTGACAAAATGTGTACTTTTATCTATAATATTATTATTACTGTACACACAGGATAAATGTTTACTTAAGTATTTAAAATAATTTCCCATACCAACTTACTATTTTTTTTTCATTTCAGAAAGCATTCTTTAAAACCTGAAAATTGACTACAGAAAACCAAAGCAAACCAGAGAAGCCAAATAATTTATGAATTTTAAAAATATAAGCTATAAAGAATAAATAATAAATACAATTTACTATCAATTTACTATTAGGCAAAAATTATTTCCTTCCTCAAATGTCATTTTTGCTCTCTCTCTCTCTCTCACACACACACACACACACACACACACACACAGGGCACACACAACAGTACTGTCTACTTGCCAAATTCTGGAAAAGCCATAGGCAGTAGCAGAACAGATTAAAACAATAGAAAAAAACATGTAAGATACTAACCTTCTGCACAGGGAACAACTATCAGAGCTCTGTCAATAAAAACCGTGTTAGTTAGATGCTGGGCCACACCAACACTTGATGGGTCACGAAACTTAACATAACATACTTTGGAGGAAAAAGCAAGAGGTGCGTTGCTGCAAAATAAAAAGAAAAACAATTGGACTAATAAACATTTGCTTGGTTTTGTCATTTTCTTTTAAAAATTCTTTCTTATTCCTTTATATATTTTGACATAATTGAGACCTAGGAAATTTTTGCTGCTTGGGCCTGCTACCATGGCACAGCAGTCATGCACTACTCAAAACAAGTCAGATTCCATTACAACCACAGTTCCATTCCCTGGTCCACTCAGCCTGACACATACCAGGCAGGCACTAGAATTCCTGATCTGAAAGCCTAGAAGACTGGAGTGGTAATGTGTGACTAAACCCTACGAAGATGTTCTCTTATTCTCAGGTCTCTGAACATGCGCTCTATGAATAAAGAAAAAAAGTTACTTTAAAGAAATTGGGGGTGGTCGTGGTGGGCCCTAGCCAGTGGCATGGTGATGGAGGCAGGTGGATCCCACATGGCCAACTGTGCAGTTCAGTCCCAGACCTAGCAGATTGAAAAACATGTCAGGGGACCAGCAAATGGTATAATGGTTACGTCTCTGACTCCCACACATTGGACCGTAGTTCATATTCCAGACCCAGCGGCTTAAAACTCGTGCTGGGCACGTGCGTGTGTGCCCAAAATCTAGAGAGGAGAATGAGGTAAAGGGACTCCGGTGTGGCCATCCTACCCCGGAGGGGTGGTGATTTCTCGCTTTCGCTTTCTGTCTCTCTTTGTCTGGCGAGTACACTGCCCTGTGGGGGGAGGGGGGGAGCCAGCATTTTCATGAGCATCCCCAATCCCAGGAAGAGAATGGACGTATAGCAAAACTGAAAAAGAAAATAGGCAGGCCTACAACTTTATTTGCAAGACATAATCAGTCCTGAATCTGACTGAAATAAGAAAAGAGCTGACTGAATCCAAAGTCTTGCCATCAGTATATCATTAAACACAGGCAAAACTCCTTTCTTTATAAAAGCTCCAATCCTAATCAGTCCTGAATCTGACTGAAATAAGAAAAGAGCTGACTGAATCCAAAGTCTTGCCATCAGTATATCATTAAACACAGGCAAAACTCCTTTCTTTATAAAAGCTCCAATCCTCAAATCTTCGCTCTTTTTAAGCTTTTGGATTTTTTTTCCCCTATAGGGCACATGCAAGACAGAGTGGGAAAGTAAAAAAAATCACTCCCCAGAGGGGATAGGTGCACGTGCAGAAACCTGGCATGATTTTTAGGCCACCATGTCCAGGACTCAAATCAGTTAGTCATGTGGGAGGTCTAGTGCCTGGAGGCCCCAAAACTTTAATTTTTTAAAGTTTTTTCTTACTATAATTCATGAAAAATTCATTTCAATTATTACTTTCTTTTTTTTAATGCCAGAGGCCACATGCAGTTACGAGAGAGAAAGCACTCCCAACTGGTACCAGCAGATGACGCAATGATTATGTTGCTGGACTCCCAGGTAGTCGACCTCAGTTCGAGTCCCGGACCAAGCAGCTTAAAGTCACACTGGGCAGATGTGTGTGCATGCCCAAGATCCCAACAGGAGAATGTAAGAGAAGGGATTGCAGCATGGCTACCCCCTCTTTGGGAGGACGATTTCTCGCTTTCTGTCTGTCTCTCTCTGTCTTTCTAACAAGTATACACGCCTTATAGCAAAAACCTCTCTTAAAAAAAAAAGAACCACCCCTCAATTAGGCCTGGTCATGCTATACTCATTATTCCTTCATCCCAATAGGATCATGGGTACATGCATGCATGTGCCCAACACACTGTTTTAAGTCACCAGTGTCCAAACTCAAACCAGTCAGTCATATGGGAGCTGACCCCCTCCACACAATGCTTAACCACTATACTACAGAGCCCACCCAAGATGTCAAAATTTGTAGTCAAACCCTACTAAATGTAATTCGCCAGCACTTAAATCACCAAGAGGGCCAGCCTCTTCGCACTGCAGTTAAGCCCTACACATAGGAGTCAGATCCCACACAGCCAACTACAGTTCGAATCAGGAAAAATAAGCTGGGCACTATATGCATGTGCCCAAAACCCTGACATGATATAGAAACGTAGGAAAAAGGATTGTGGCATGACCATGCCCCACCATATCCCACTGAGCGCGCGCGCACGCGCACACACACACACACACACACACACACACACAAGCATGTGCTCTCTCTGGAAAGCATACACACCCTCTGGCAGTAAAAAAAATAGATTTTGAAGGGTAGTTGTTTATATTTCAATTATCTCATGACTTGCACAAGAACAGTAATTGATTCTGGTTTACAAAACAGGTGGTCAAGGAAGTGAACCATAAGGCCAGAACTAGTAAATGGTACAATTAGGAATTAAAATCTAATTATCTAACTCCAAATCTCATGCAACCTAAACCATTCAAATAATCAAGAATCTTTAGAAAAAAATGTGTTTTTATTGCCTGAAGGTCCATGTGCTCACCAGAGAGAGAGAGAGACAGTGAGACAGACAGAGAGAAGAGGAGGAGGAAAAGAAAAAGGAGGAGAAAGCAGCTCTCAATAGGGACAATCACATTTGCAAGGATTTGGGGCACAAGTGTATACCTAGCATGTTCATCAAAGGATGAGATTCAAATGGTGGGTCAGCCATATGGAATCCAGCTCCATTAACCACTGTGCTATGGACCTACAGCCGCTGGAAATTGTTTTTTAGAGAGTTATCCAGGCCAGCATCAAACTTGAGATTCTCCTGCCTCAGCCTCCTAAGTATCTGGGAATACAAGTATGCACCTACCCATCACACTCCAAATAATGAAGAATCTTAAACCATTTGATGTTGTACTTAATTAGCAATTCCACAAATGTTAGTCATTTTAAAAATTCTAAAATCTTTCTCTGTATTTCCTCACATAGAGCAACAAATCCATCTTTTTTTTTGGAGAGGTTTTTGCTATAGGGCGTGTGCGCCCGCCAGACAGAGAAAGACAGAGAGACAGAAAGCGAGAAATCACCCCCCAGGGCGGATGGCCACGCCACAACCCCTTCTCCTCCATTCTCCTCTCAGGATCTTGGGCACGCACACACACGCCCAGTGTGAGTTTAAGTCACTGGGTCCAGGACCTGAACCGTGGTCGACTACATGGGAGTACAGCAACGTAGCCATTACGCTAACTGCTGGTCCAAACAAATCCATCTTTTATAAGTGAAAAAAGATGGGACCAGCAGTTAGCGTAATGGCTATGTGGCTAGACTCCCATGAAGTCAACTGCGGTTCGAGTTCCGGACCCAGTGGCTTTAACTCAAGCCAGGCACA
>NW_006209026.1:469137-480665 GCF_000334495.1 Tupaia belangeri chinensis | reverse complement strand
CGGGCCCACACACCCTAGAGCAAAAAAAAAAAAAAAAGTGAGAATATGCATTAACAATGGTTAAATTTATGTATATCTATTTATGCTACTAATCAAAAAATGATAAAATGTAGTTGTATTTAAAACTTAAAATTACTGGGACCAGCAGATGGCATAACGGTTACATCGCTGGACTCCCACATGGTCGACCTTGGTTGAGTCCCAGACCCAGTGGGACTTGAATTCATGCCAGGTAGGTGTATGTGCATGCCCAAAATCCCAGGAGGAGAATGGAGGAGAAGGGACTGAGATGTGGTCATCTCCCCCAGGGGGTGATTTATTGCTTTCCTCTCTTTCTCTCTGGCAAGTACACACACTCTAGAGCAAAAAAATCTCTCTTAAAAAAAAGGTAAAAATAAACCTTGAAATTAAATTGCATAATTAATTTATGCAATTATTTTTAATTGCCAGAGGGCACATGTACTGGCAGAATGAGAGGGAGGGAGGGAACCGCACCATTTTTCCATCCTATCAGGATTTGGGGTAGACACATACAGCACAAACACCTGGCAAACTTTTAAAGCCACTGAGATTAAGACTCAAACCACAGTTAGCAATCTGATTCCCTTAACCACCAGGTAATAAGGCCAGCCAAGAATTAATGTCATTAGCTAAACTAGTAAAAACCAGAAAACAAAACAAACAAATAAAAAAAACCTACCTCTTTTCCACCTAACTCAGTTCACTTCTGCCTAAGCCCATTCAAATCAGAATTCGTACCAACTCTCACCAAAAATCCTCTCATCCTCAACATCTAAATCAAACCATTTTACATATTATTGTTGAGGTAAATATATCCATACCCAGACCTAACTGACCATTTTACATGACCAAATCTCTAATTTAGGCCTCTCCAGAGCTATAGATTCCCAGATCCAAGTGCCTGCTGAAATATTACACTTCAATGGTTCCTAGGCACCCTCTTAATTATGAAGTGCAAAGTATTTTCTTCAATCACCTTCCTTACCAATCCTGTCCTTTATCCTGTATTTCATCTCTCAGTTAAAGATACCATCACATAATCCTGGGCTGAAAACCCAAGAGTCTCTAGTTATGCCAGTCATTAATGTTGTTCACCTAATTATTTCCAAAGCTGAGAAGGAGGGAAAGTGAGTCACTCCCCCAGGGGGATGACCATGCCACAATCCCTTCTCCTCCAGTCTCCTCTCGGGCTTTTGGGCACACATGCAGATTCACTCAGGGTGATTTTTTATCTTTTTTTGGAGAGGTTTTTTTTTTTTTTTGCTATAGGGCACGTGTGCTCACCAGAAAGGCAGAGAAAGAGAGACAGAAAGTGAGAAATCACCCCCCAGGGGGGCTGGCCACGCACCAATCCCTTCTCCTCCATTCTCCTCTCGGGATCTTGGGCACGCATGCACACGTGCCCGGCGTGAGTTTAAGCTGCCGGGTCTGGGACTCGAACCGCGGTCGACTACGTGGGAGTCCTGCGACATAGCCATTACGATAACTGCTGGTCCCGAAATCCACTTCATTTTTAACTTGCAACATTCAAAGGAATAGGAAATCTGAGCCTGGTTTATAAAGCAACTACATGTGCAGGGCCAGGAGGTGGTGTGGTGGTGAGGGCCCTGGACTCCCACATGGCTCACTCTGCAGTTAAGAGTCCTAGATGCAGTAGCCTTGAAAAACAAGCTGTGTGTGCGTGTGTGTCCCAAATCTCATGAGAACAGAGAAGCAACTGCAATGTGGCCATCCTCTCTGGAAGGGTGATTTCTCACTTTCCATCTTCCACATCTTTATTAAAAAAAAAAAAGAAAGAAAAAAGAAAGAAAGAAAAACAAATACTTTTATTTACTTAATAAAGAGGTAAATATACCAGTTTTCCAGGAAAGGCACTAACATGTCTATAGACTAAAATATGACCCAAGGGCAAAAGTACATATGGGTGATGAATGTCTGTCTCAGCAAACAAATGTTTATTTATAAATCAGTATGTCTCTAAATATCATATTTAGATCTTTCTCTCTAGTTTAAGTTATTATATAGACTTACTTTATTAAATAGAATAATCATTTAAAAATGTAATTTTGACCTAGAGCTCTAATTATTATTATTATTTAATTTTAGTTTTTGCTATAGGGCATGTGTGCTTTCCAGAGATAGAAAGAAAGTGAGAAATTACCCTCCAAGAGGGATGGCCACACCACAATCCTTTCTCCTCCATTCTCTATTCAGGATTTCAGGCACACACACACACACACATACCCAGTGTGAGTTTCAAGCCACTAGGTCTGGACTTGAACCTCTCATTCAGCCATGAAGGCTTCAGCCAACCTAACCTCTGCGCCACCTGCTGGTCCTAGAGTTTTAATTTTTAAAAGAGAACCACATATTACATTTGGTCTAAGTGTATGCCTCAATAAAAAGTAGCAGCACCCAAAGTTGGCAAATTTCAGTTTTACCTCATTTTGTGAATCAAATTTTGTTTAGCTTTTCCCCCAAATATCTTCATCATATACATATATATATATATATATACACACACACACACACACACACACACACACACACACACACATGTATATATATATTAGAATTACTCATTGGGTGTTAAATGCCAAAACTAAAAAAAAAAAAAATCAACTTTCTGAATTATTCAAATTTCCTAGGTCTTAACTAGTTATCTGTGTATTTAAGAGAGATTTCTGCAACGGGGTGCATGCACTTGCCAGAGAGGCAGAGAAAGAGAGACAGAAAGTGAGAAATCACCCTCCAAGGCTCTTTTCGTAAGTAGCTTGAGGTAATCTTTGAAAATGGTTCGCTTTATTCACTTGACCCAGAGAACCCCACAAAATCATGCAAATCGAGAGGTTCAAATCTTCGTGTTCACTTTAAGAACACTCTTGAAACTGCCCAGGCCATCAAGGTATGCATATTTGAAAAGCCACCAAGTCTCTGAAGGATGTCACTTTATAGAAGCCGTGTGTGCTATTCCATCATTACAATCAATGGTGCAGTTGGTAGATGTGCCCAGGCTAAACAGTGGGGCTGAACAAAAGGTCGGTGGCCCAAAAAGAGTGCTGAATTTTTGCTGTACATGCTTAAAAATACGAAGAGTAATGCTGAACTTAAGGGATTAGATGTAGATTTTCTGGTCGTTGAGCATATTCAGGTGAACAGGGCACCCAAGATGCACCATCGTTTGTACAGAGCTCATGGGCGGAATAACCCATATCTGAGCTCAGAGATGATCCTCACTGAAAAGGACCAAAATGTTCCTGAACCGGAAGAGGAAGTCACACAGAAGAAAAAGACATCCCAGAAGAAACTGAACAAACAAAATCTGATGGCATGGGGATAAAGTCAGCATAAAATAAAATGTAGATAATTAAAAAGAAAAGAAATCACACACCACACTCCCCCTCCCCCCAAGAGAGACAGCAATGGTAAAATCTCCCCTCCTCCACTCTCCTCTCAAAATTTTGGGCACGCACACACATACACACTCAATGTGAGTTTTAAGCCTCCAGGTCCAGAATTCAAACCATGGTAGACTACAGCGATGGAATCTAGCGATGTAACTATTACACCATCTGCTGGTCCCTATTGTTTTTTTTTTAAGTAAACAGGGTTACAGTACTGTACTATCTTCTTAAAAGTCAATGTGGTAATGGGACCAGCCGATGGCCTAATGGTTATGTCGCTTGAATCCCACACAGTCAACCAAAGATCTAGTCCTGAATCTGACAGCTTAAAACTCACATCAAGATACCAAGAGGAGAATGAGAAGGAACTGCAGTGTGGCCATTCCCCCAGGGGATGATTTCTCATTTTTTTGTCTTTCTGTCCCTCTCTGTCTCTTAGATGAGGGCACATGTTCTATAGCAAAAATCTCTCAAAAAAAAGTCAATGTGGTAATAATGTCTAGTATTTTACTGGTACATTAATATACATATATTAGTAAATATATCAAAAAGGATACAGTCCAAAACATAAGCAAAGTCTCAAATAGTTTTCTGTACAAAAGCACTAACTGACAAATTATCATAGGGTTTCTTGGGACCAGCAGTTGGCATAATGGCTATGTCACTGGACTCCCATGTAGTTGAATGTGATTCGAGTCCCAGACCCAGTGGCTTAAACTCACGCCAAGCCTGTGTGCATGCATGCCCAAGATACCAAGAAGAATGGAGAAGGGACTGTGGCATGGCCATCCCTCCCTGGGGGTGAAGGGGTGATTTCTCGCTTTCTGTCTCTCTGTCTGTCTCCGTCTTTCTGGCAAGTGCATACGCCCTATGCAAAAACCTCTCCAAAAAAATAGGGTTTCTCCACAGGGTTCTAGTGGTACTTTGCATAGCACAATTCTTCCTTGTACAAGACTTTAATTATCATATGCTGACTTTCTCACTAAATACCATTAAGTCCTCCAATCACTGTTGACAATCAAAAAAACACACTCCAAAAGCTTCTAAATAAAATCTACTTATTAAAAAAGAAAAAAATGGGGAGAAAGACCAAAATACCTAACAATAGAATTTCACAAACACATTTAGGAGTTTATAACTACCATAAACAAAACAAAGCAATACAGAAATTATTACAGGTTAAGAGAAAAGTGTTTACAATCACAGAATATAAATCATTTGATTATACAACATTGCAAAAACATTTTTTGAAAAGTAGAGGGAAAGCTTTTTGGCTAGAACCAACATCTTACAGTAATTAACCAAAATGATGAACACAAAGGGAAGAAAGAGGAGAGGCACCCCAATATATGTTTTCTAGGTCTTTTAGAAAATATGAAGTGGTTCCTTTGGCAGCATATATGCCAATCTACAAGAAAGGTGATATTGTAGACATTAAGGGAATGGATACTGTTCAAAACAAATGCCCCACAGATGTTATGGCAAAACTGGCAAAACTGGAAGGGTCTACAATGCTACCCAGCATGCTGTTGGCATTGCTGTAAACAAACAGGTTAAGGGCAAGATTTTTGCCAAGAGAATTAATGTGCGTATTGAGCATATTAAGCATTCTAAGAGCAGAGATAGCTTCCTAAAACTTGTGAAGGAAAATGACTAGGAAAAGAAGAAAGCCAAAGAGAGAGAACCTGGGTTCAGCTGAAGCGCCAGCCTGCTCGACCCAGAGAAGCACACTTTGTGAGAACCAATGGAAAGGAGCCCGAGTTTCTGGAACCTATTCCCTATAAACTCATGGCATGATGGGTATTAAAAATAAACTAATATTAGGACCAGCAGGTGGTGTAACAGTTGTCGCTGGACTCTCTAGCCAACCGCAGTTCGAGTCCCGGACATGGTGGCTTAAACTCACACGGGGCGTGTGTGCGTACATTCCCAAGAGGAGAATGAAGAAGGGACTGTGGCGTGGCCATCCCCCCTGTGGAGTGATTTCTCGCTTTCTGTCTCTCTCCTGTCTTTCTGGTGAGCACACGTGCCCCACAGTAAAAACCTCTCAAAAAATAAATAAAAATAAACTAATATATGGTCTATTAAAAATTAAAAAGTAGGGGAAATACATTGAAATGGAGAGGTTTACATAATGTGGCAGGATCACAGGTGTTTTTCTCTATTTCCTATAAAGTGTCAATACTGATTATACTGATTTTTTTAAAATAAATTTAAATAAATAAATTTGAATAAATTTAAATAACTGGTTGACAGATTTCACCATTCTTATTTTTGAAGACCAGAGACATGAAGAAAACCAGCAAGCAAAAGAAAAAAAAAAAAAAAAACACAGGCAAAATCTCTAGTTTTAGAAATGAGGATAGGGTTATTCTTTGGAGGTCAGTCACTCAAAGAGAGGCTCAGGGTAACTACTAGGGTAAAGATAATCCTGACCTATGTGTGGGTTAAACAGGTATGTTTACTTCATAAAAATTCATCAAGTCATACACTTATGACCTGTGCTTTTTTTCTGTATGTACACTGTACCACAACAAAAAGTGCACTAAAAAAAAATTCTTATTTATGTACGATGGTTTTCATGAGCAATAAGATTCATTATGCAAAAAGTTAAAATAGAAATCCTAAATATTTATCTGACAACACAAAAAAGGATGACAAGGGAACCAGCAGTTAGTGTAATGGCTATGTCGCTGGACTCCCACGTAGTCGACCGTGGTTCGTGTCCCGGACCCGGTGGCTTAAAAAACTCACGCCGGGCGCATGTGCATGCGTGCCCAAGATCCCGAGAGGAGAATGGAGGAGAAGGGATTGCGGCGTGACCATCCCCGCTGGGGGGTGATTTCTCGCTTTCTGTCTCTATGTCTCTCTCTGTCTGTCTGGCGAGCGCACGCGCCTTACAGTGAAAATCTCTCAAAAAAAAAAAAAAAGGATGACAAATTACATATAAGAACTTTTAATGCTTATAATGAAGGTTTACACGAATTCTTAGTGTTTAAAAATTCGATGAAAGGACCAGCAGATGGCATAGTGGTTGGGATGCTAGACTCCCACATGTCTGACTGTGGTTCAAGTCCTGGACCTGGCGGCTTGTTTTTTTCCTTTTCTTTGCCTCTCTCTATCTGGTGTGAAAGTGAATAATTTTTTGAGATAATGAAAATATTTATTGTCCTGATGTGATCATGATACATTATATATAAGAAATGAAATATCACATTGTACCCCATAAATATGTACAATCATTATGTCAATTCAAATTATTATAATAATTTGGGCCATCAGGTAGCATAGTGGTTAATGTGCTGGATCCCACAGAGCTAACTTCATGGTTTGAGTCCTTGGCCCAGTGGCTTGATAAGCACACTGGGAATGTGTACATGTATGCCCCAAATCCCAGAGAATGGAGGAGAAGGGATTGGGACATGGCCACCTCCCAGTGAATAATATTTTTTTAATTATGATGGAAATAAATCATTACCTCACGTCAAATGAGTAAATTTTAAAATGTGAATTTCAATGACAGACTATCTTTTAAAGAATTACAAGGGATGTTCAAAAAGTTCATGGAAATGTGTATCGAGGAACAAACCATGCACGGATTTCAATTTTCTTGCACCAAAATAAATTTGCATTTTAATTTCATTTTCCACAAAGTATTCATTCCTCTCATCCATTTCCAACTTAAATTTCTACTCAGCTTCCACAAATTAATCATAAAATACTGTTTACATGATACTACAAAATAAGCATTTATATCTATAACATAACTACCACTGCATTTTTAATGTAAGTCCTAGTTTATGATAACTACAGAGCAGAAGACTTGTTAATTAAATATGTCAAGAGGCCAGTGGATAGTGTAGCGGTTGCGTCGCTGGACTCCCACATGGCTAAGTGCAGTCTGAGTCCCAGACCCAGTGGCTTGAAAATCACGCTGGGCGTGTGCATGCTTGTCCAAGATCCCAAGAAGAGAACAGAGGACAAGGGACTATGGCATGGCCATCACCCTGAGAGAATGATTTCTCATTTTAGGTCTCTCTGGTGAGCACACATGCCCTATAGCAAAAATCTCTCCAAAACAATAAATATATAAGTATGTCAATACTGCTGCAAACCAAGAATGAGGGATCTAATGTTACACTTATGAAAATAGGATTTTGCCCAGCCTATGTGTTCTATCTATAATTCTGCTAAATGTATTATGATATATGATATAAACCTTAGTTAAGTGGAGTTTTTTACTCTGACTTTTAAACTCCAAGAAAGAACACTTGAGGGACCAGCAGTTAGCGTAATGGCTATGTTGCAGTACTCCCACAGAGTCAACTGTGGTTTCTGTCCCAGACCCAATGGCTTAAAACTCACACCGAGCATGTGTGCGTAAGTGCCCAAGATCCCGAGAGGAGAATGGAGAAGGGACTGCGGCATGGCCATCCCCTCGGAGGGTGATTTCTCACTTTCTGTCTCTGTCTCTGTCTGTCTGGCAAGCGCACGTGCCGTATAGCAAAAACCTCTAAAAAAAAAAAGAAAGAAAGAACACTTGATTCAAAAAAAAAAACCCTAACACTAAGTGTCAGTTTATAACTGGCAATGTACTGCCACAAAAAAAACAGGTTTCAACCACATTAATGCCATCATGTTGGGAATAAAGAATGTTCTTCAATACATTTCTTCTACCTATGAGACACCTTACTACCACAATCTCAAAAGCAACTTTCATTAATAAAGGTTCACATACAAGATATTTCACTTACTGATTCCAAGTCTTACAGAACACAGCACTCCTCCAAACAATTCTCAATCATTAAAAAAGGCTCTGGAACCAGTAGATTACGTAATGGTTATGTTGCTGGACTCCCACATAGTCGACTGTGGTTTGAGTCTGGGCTTAAAACTCACGCCAGGCACATGTGTGTGTGTGCCCAAAATTCCTAGAGAATAGAATGCTGTGTGGCTGTCTCCTCTGGAGAGTGATTTCTCACTTTCTGTCTCTCTCTTTCTTTATCTCAGTCTTTCTCTGCCTCTCGGAATAGCACATATGCCCTGTAGCAAAAATCTCTCAAAACAAAACAAAAACAAAAAAATAAATAAATAAATCTTAGTGTCTAAATAAAAGATAAAAAGGAAAGTTCTGGGGCTGGCCGGCGGTAAGGTGTTTAAGCCGCTGGACTCCCACATGGCACATGTGCTGCAATTCAAGTCCTGGCCTGGCAGCTCATATGTTCACTTTCTCTCTTTCTCTCTCTCTCTTTCTGTTGCTTTTCTCGTCAAAATTGGGAAATAGTAATAATAAATAAAGTTAAAAAAATAAAAAAGTTCTAAGTACTTAAGATATGAATGAAAGCATTTTCAAAAGTTAAATAAGAGGTGGGACCAGCAGTTAGCGTAGTGGCTATGTCGCTGGACTCCCACATAGTCAACCACGGTTTGAGTCCCGGACCGCTTCAACCCAACTCACGCCGGGCGCCTGTGCATGCATGCCCAAGATCCGGAGAGAATGGAGAAGGGATTGGTGCGTGGCCATCCCCCATGGGGGGTGATTTCCCTTTGTCTCTCTCTGTCTTTCTGGCGAGATCCAACCCCCATAAAAAAAAAAAAAAAAAAAAAAAAAACAACTCTCAAAAAAAGAAAAGAAACGTTAAATAAGAGGGCCAGCAGGTGGCGTGGTGGTTAAGGGCACTGGACTCCCACACAGCCGACCGAGGTATGAGTCCTGGACCTGATGGCCTGTTTGCTCATTTTTCTTCTTTCTCACTCTGTCCCTCTCTGGTCAAATTGAGAATAAATAAATACATAAATAAAGTAATTCTAAAAAAACAGTTAAATAAGATATTCAGAGCTATAGTGTCATGGCTAATCAATCAAAATATATATGCGAGCACTTCCCCGGTATTTTTGTCAAAAACATATTATCTGAATCTCATTAAGAAATAACCTAGGAACCAGCAGTTAGTGTAATGGCTATGTCACTGAACTCCCATGTAGTCGACTGCGGTTAGAATCCCAGACCCGGTGGCTTAAACTCACACTGGGCATGTGTACGTGTGTGCCCAAGATCCCAAGAGGAGAACGGAGAAGAGACTGTGGCGTGGCCATGCCCCCCCAAGGGGGGCGATTTCTCGCTTTCTGTCTCTCTGTCTTTCTGGCAAGCGCACGCGCCCTATATCAAAAACCTCTCCACAAAGAAAAAAATAAAAGGAAATAATCTATAAAAACTCAGATCACAGGTGATTCTCCAAAACAAAATGAACTATAAGACAAAAATGCTAATGAACTATAAGACAAAAATGCTATGAAAATATTTTTCTTAAACGTGACAGGAGCTAGATTAAAGAAAATAACTAAATGCAACAGGCAGTCCATGATTATAAAATAGATTTATAAAAAAAGAAAAACTGGGGCCAGCAAGTGGCCTGGTGGTTAAGGCCACTCAATTCCATGTGGCCAACAGCACAGTTTGAGTCCTAACCTGGTGGCTTGAGAGACTAGCAGGGCAAATGTGCATGTGTGCCCAAAATCCAGGGAACAACATGACTATCCTCCCAGGGGGTACTCTCTCTTTTGTCTCTCTCTGGCAAGCAGACATGCCCTATAGCAAAATAGGAGGACACATGCATTAAAATACATAGGGAAATTTTAATAATCAACTGTAGCAAAAAACGAATGAAGGGAACATGAATGTTCAATATATTATTCTTTCAACTTCCCTGGCTACATAGAATATTTCCAAACAAAGAGCATAGAAAAAAATTCAAAAGTGAAATTTAAACCTACAGGGACCAGCAGTTGGCATAATGGCTATGTCACTGGACTCCCAGTTAGTAGACGGCAGTTTGAGTCCTGGACCCGGTGGCTTGATGAACTCCATGTGTGCTCAAGATCCCAAGAGGAGAATGGAGAAGGGATTGCAGCCGTGGCCATCCCCCCGGGGGGTGATTTCTCGCTTTCTGTCCCTCTGTCTCTCTTTCTGGAGAGTGCACGCGCCCTATAGCAAAAACTTCTCCCCCACCCCCCCAAAAAATTAAACCTACAAGTAACCTTTATCAATACCTATGCAGTAGCAAGGAAAACTAAAGAAAAATAGATCTATATGCACTACTATGAAATTAAATCAAATGCCAATTTTTTAAAGAGAAGAAAAAATCTGGGCAACTAATACCACTTCCTTCAAAGGATTTTGATATAAATGAACAAAACACTTAAGACTAAGAGCTGCGAGGGTGGGGGTGGTGAGGGGACGGCGGGGGAGTTTATGTGTGCAAGAATGTGAATCCATTAACTCGTTATGAGTTTTCTGAGTAGATAATATTGTACACGGAAATTTTACCACTTCCAAATACACTACTAGGAAAGTGGCTGTGACCGGTGAATGCCGGCCAAGATTTGGATTTTAAAGTATACAGCAGGGATAACCCTGCACTGGCTTACTCTTTTCTGAAAGATTTGGAACAGTGTGACCTTCCAGGAAGAAAATTTAATCAGTTGCCAGAAGGGCGAATAGACACGATGTTTACGAACAGAGATGGGCTCGGTCAGATAAGCCAAGATGCTGCTCAAGTTTAGCGAGGCTGCCCTGGAGAACAAACTGGACCCACTCCCATCTTGCCATCAGCCGCAGGCTTTCTCGCCAGCGACAGCGGCCTGACACTAAGGCCTTAAGAAGCGGACAGCTGCTGCGGCGCAGTCTCCGCGACACCCAGAGTGCACGAACGGTGCCAGCATTTGCCATGAGGACTACTCGGGGCCCACCTGCGGCCATCTTAAGCCGGGGGAGGAGGGCGGGGAGTACTGAATTCAAGACCCGGGGGCGACACGAGCCCCCGAGGCACGGAAAAGGAAACCACTCTGAATCTTTTGTAAGGGCTTGGTACACAGACCAACACCAAAACCGGACTAACGAGGAGAGCAGGACCGCCGAGAGCCGGTCGCCCTAATCAAATATGGGCACCAAGGGAAACCCGGACGCTCACGTGACCGGCGCCGCGCGCCCGCGCTCTCCCCACGCCTCAGCTCCGGAGGTCTCTATGGCGCCCGCGCCCCTCCCCCAGCCGAGCTCCGGCACTTACTCGGGGGGGTAGAGCCGCAGCCCCCCCACTTCTCCCA
>NW_006209026.1:406259-469014 GCF_000334495.1 Tupaia belangeri chinensis | reverse complement strand
ACCCCCCTCCCCCGCCCTCCCCCCTCCCCAACGTCTACGACGCGTCAGCGACGGAGCCGGGAAAGCGGAGAACGCGCGGCCGCGAGCGCGCTCCCGCGGGCGAATTCGCAGCGCCGGGCAGGTCTAGCCGCCCATTTCCCAACTCCCCTGCTCTGGGGCTGCGCGCGCCGGCCGGAAGCGTCGCCCCGGCAACCCGGCTGGTCCCTAGTGACTAAGAGCTCCCGCAGCCTGGTCCCTCCATTGTTGGTACCGCTCCTCTTGTCTCCGCGAAGATTTTTATCATCTTTTCCCCCTTTACATTCGATCTCATTCTTGCACTATCAACGCGGAGACCGATCTTTCGGTCTTTAGGTCGCACAGGGAAACCGAGTGGCCTGGCCTGCTGGTGTGGGGCTGCGAAGAAGTGGCTGGGGCATCGCAGAGAAATGCGTGTTCGACCAAACTGCAGCGCGTCATTGTTATATACGGGCAGCTCCCACACCTCAACTATTTTTTAATTGTGGTAGGCGTTCTAATTGTGAAAACTTGGAAAATTGGTTAAAGCGTTTAGCTTCAGATTGAATTAAGGAGGCAATACGAGGAAATCTATGCGGTCGTTGTTTGTAACTTGTCATTTATTCGCTGGTTCCGCAGGCGTTAAAACATAGAGTGTACGTATCCGATACTGTTAGACAAGGGCACTTAAAAAGCAGGTACGGGCGGTCCACATAGAATTGTCACCTGATGAGAGATAACAACAGGGAGACTAGCCCAGCGCTTCCCAAAATGCCCTCCATAGGAGCCGGCCACTCACCTCCCCACCCCCAGAACGTTTGAGTGGGTCCCAAGATCTAAATGATTTTCATAACAATGCTAAGACTTCCTTGATTTTCTTCTCATTTTGTAACATTTGCACCGCTGGTCACAAGCAATGAATGTTAAAATGGTAATAATACCTTAGCAGGCTTCAAGGCAGTGGTGCCAGCCTGTACTACAAGTTGTATTCGTCACCTCTATCCACACACAGCATGCACAATTTTAAATTTTTAAATAAGCTAGTTTCACTAGCTTAAAGAGTGACCTTGACAAAGGAGTAAAAATTACTTGGGGGGGACCAGCATATAGCACAATAGCTATATCGTGGGACTCCCACGTAGTTAACTGTGGTTCAAATCCCAGATACAGTGACTTAAAACTCATACCAGGCATGTGTGCATGCATGCCCAATATCCTGAGAGGAGAATGGAGGAAAAGGGATTGTAGAATGGCCATCCCCCTGGAGGATGATTTCTCACTTTCTGTCTCTCTGTCTCTGTCTCTCTCTCTCTGGCATGCCCCCTAAAGGAAAAAAAAAAAAAACTCTCTCTAAAGAAAAAAGAAAAATTACTATTTTGTGATTGGCCCCACTGGCCAGTTGTTAAGGGAGCCAGGAGCCAGGTCCTACATGGTCACTGGAAGCTCAAATTCCAGCCTCGGCAGTGAAAAACATACCATTATACTTTTTGGACAAGGAATAGAGCTGTGAAGGAATGGCAGAATGAGAGGAACCTCTGACTAGTGTAGCAAATTTTAGGGAAGCCAGAAAGGGATACATAGGGCATATGAAACTAGTGGAAGACAAGTTGGTTTATTTAGGTTCATTGTAGCCCCAATTACAAGTCTTCTGGTGATAAAGGCTATTTCTAACCCTGACACAAAAGGACATCTCTCCAGAGGAATCTTCATAGCTTGTTTCATGTGTTGATCAATGGCCTTTTGTGCAGTTAGACTCTGGATAATTTCAGCTTGAAATAATGTATCAAATCAGCATATGTTGGAATTGTTCATTCTTAACTCCTCCAGAAACTAAAAGAAATAAAAGCTATCTACTCAGAAAAATTTATATGAACATACACTCAGTTCCAACTACAATTTGAAGCCCAACTGTGGTACCCTAGGCTTAGTTTACAGCAGGAGCTTCAGACTTTAGAGAGCATGTTAAAACAAATTGTTAGCCTTATCCGCAGAGTTTCTAGTTCAATAAATCTAGAGTGGGGCCTGAAATTTTACATTTCTAGCAAGCCCCCAGGTTATGATGCTGTTTGTGCTCTGCACACCCGACTCTGAGAATCACTGGCTTAGAAGCCTGTATGCTTAACCGACTTGGCAATCTGATAGTAGAGCAGAGGGAGGAGTTTAGAGTCCTGGCTTGAGGCACCAGGTAAGCAGTGTCGAAATTTAGGTCAAAACTCACAAAGAACAGCCTTGTGAAAAGGGACATTGAGACCCATTATGGACAAGTGACTGAAAAGAAATGTAGAGAAACTGTCTACAACTAAGATATAGCATGTGGTTTAAAATGAAAAGCAGCAGGTGGTGTGGAGGTTGGGGGCTTAGATCCCACATTGCCAGCTGCACAGTTCAAGTCCTGGACCCAGTGGCTTGAAAATCACACTGGGTGTGTATGTATGTGTGCCCAAAATCTTGAGAGGAGAATGGAGAAGAAGGGATTGTAGTGTGGCCCCAGGGTGTGATTTCTAATCCCTCCTCTTTCTCTCTCTCTCCTCTTTCTCCCCCACCCCACTCTGTCTCTCTCTTGAGAGTGTACACACCCTATAGCCAAAAAAGAAAGAAAATTAAATGTAGTTATGCCAAGCACACTAAAAATATAGTGCAATAGGTAACATTAAATGGGCAAATATAACAACATCCAAAACACCAAGCCAGGAATAAAGCCAGGTGGGTGGATAATCCTAAAGAAAGAGGCCAGCCCCATAGCCTAGTGGATCCCACATGGCTGACCATGGCACAAACCCAGCCCAGGCAGTTTTGAAAAACATGCTGAGCACATGTGATGTGCGCCCAAGATCCTGACAGGGTGGAGAAGAAAAGGAGAAAGGACGGTGGTGTGACCGCACCCAGTGGAGGGTGCTTTCTCCCTCTCCTTCCTGCCAACCCTCCTCCTTTATCCCTGTCTCTCTGGTGAGTCCACACACGTTTTAAGAGTTAAAGGGCAAAAATGTTTTACTAATAAAAAAGTGAGAGATGGAGAGGGAAAGCTGAAAAGAACTGGGAAAATGCCACAATGCAATTATGTGTTGAGACAAAAGCTGCATGAACCAATTTAGAGAAGCGAAGAAAACAACACTTTCAGTATTCCCCTTGTGAGACTCAGAAAAACTTCCCACCCCTGCACCTGTCCCACTCCTGCATCTGTGCCATTCCTGCCATTCTGGCCAACATCAAAACTGCTCCACCCTGGACCTCTGAGATACGTCCTGGAATTCCGGCCTCCGTGCCAGGTCCTAGCTCCACACTCTAATCATCCTCATGGCCCCAATTTACAGGTATTTCCTCATTACCAGGCCCCATGGTTTTAACCGTGTACTGGCCCAACACCTCCTGTCACAAAATAATGAGTAATAAAGCTTCAGTGATGAAAGAGAGGGCTTCTCAATGAGGAGGCTCAGGCCCATGACAGCAAACCAGAAACCAAAAATTAAGAAAAAGAAACTTCAGTAAATTCACAGGAAAAAATAAATAAATAAAAGGTATATACTGCTAGTGGCTTCGCTTCCGAGATGAAGAAGAAAAGAAGGAACAACAGTATGCCAAAAAGGCCCACGGCCATGTGCAGCCTATTCTCTGCACGAACTGCCCAAGGACAAAGCTATTAAGAAGTTCATCATACGGGGACCAGCAGTTAACATAAAGGCTATGTCTCTGGACTCCCATGTAGTCGACTGTGGTTTGAGTCCCAGACCCGGTGGCTTAAACTCATGCTGGGCGCATGTGCGTGGGTGTCTAAGATCCCGAGAGAAGGGAGGAGAAGGGATTGCGGCGTGGCCATCCCCCATGGGGGGTGATTTCTAGCTTTCTGTTTCTCTGTCTATGTCTTTCCAGCAAGCGCACTCGCTGTATAGCAAAAACCTCTAAAAAAAAAAAAAAAAGTTCATCATAGGAAACATAGAGGCCGTAGCCGTCAGACATATCAAGTGTCTTCAATGCCTATGTGTTCCCCAAGCTATAAGTGACGCTACATCACTGTGTGAGTTGTGCCATTCATAGCAAGGTAGTCAGGAACTGATCTCGTGAAGCTCAGAAGGACTGAACACCCCTACCCCGATTTAGACCTGCAGGTGCTGCCCCTCGCCCTCCACCAAAGCCCATGTGAGGAGCCAAGTCTTTAAGGACTGAAGAACTGTCTGTCCTCTGGCAAAAAATAAAACAGCGATTATGCCTTTTTTTTTTTTTTTTTTTTTAGAAGTTTTCGCTCTAGGGCGCTCGGCAGACAGACAGAGAGACAGAAGGCAGACAGACAGAGAGACAGAAAGCGAGAAATCTCCCCCCAGGGAGGATGGTCACGTCGCAATCCCTTCTCCTCCATTCTCCTCTCGGGATCTTGGGCACGTATGCACACGCGCTCAGCGTGTTTTAAGCCACCGGGTCTGGGACACGCACCGCGGTTGACTACGTGGGAGTCCAGTGACATAGGCATTACGCTAACTGCTGGTCCCAACACCGATTATACATTAAAAAGGAAAGAAAAAAGATACATACTAAAGATGTCATGTATCTATTGGACGAAGAACCAGGAACTAGCTTTAGAGAGAGCAGTTTCAGGAGTACAGAGATAGGAAGAGAATGCTTGAGCTGAGAAGGCATGCAGATGAGTGGGGACTAAACTTACAAGAAGGACTTTGGTGGCTTTATTTACTCTTCTTGTTTTGCTTTTGAACAAGTGAGATTGCCTAGGCATCTACTCTACAGAATTTGAAAGGAAATGTTGACAGTGTGGAATAATTTAGAAGTAAATTTACAAAATGAAAAATCTGTAAATAGCCCATAGCCCTGTTTTTGAAGGAGTGCCAATTATATTCTTAGGCTATCAGGGACCAACAGATGGCATAGTGATTATATCACTGGACTCCCACATTGCTGACCACCGTTCAAGTCCCAGGCCCAATGACTTCAAAATCACCACAGGGTGCATGTAGGTGTGTGCTTAAGATCCCAGGAGGAGAAGTTAGGAGAAGGGATTGCCATCCCCCCTGGGGATTTCTTTCTATCTCTGTCTCTCGGGTGAGCACATGCACCCTGTAGCAAAAAACTCTCTAAAAAATAAATAAGTAAATAAAAAGAAAGAAAGAAAGAAAAGAAAAGAAAAGAAAGAAGGCACTGAGGGGCCTGTGGTCTGGTACTTAAGGCAGCTGGATCCCACCCACATGGCCAACTACGTAGTTCAAGTCCCAGATCCAGTAGCTTGAGACACATGTGCATGCATGCCCCAAATCTCAACAGGATGAAGAAATGGAAAAGAAGGATTTGCAGCATGACCATTACCCATGAAAGATGCTCCCTCTCTCTATCTCTGGTAAATGCATGCCCCCTCTACTAAGGAAAAGAAAAAAACAAAAAACAAAAAACACTAGGAGAAAAATTGTACTAGAAAGAATCAGAAAAGAACTGAGAATTACATGTACCTAAGAGCACATGTGTGCGTGTGCACATGCTTGAGCACCTATGTAGTATATTTTGGATTAAGACTCTTCCAGAAATGAAGCAGAAGTGCTTTGTCTTCTGTGCAAAACCTCATGAACTATTCCTTTCACGATCAAGAATTCTCAATGGTATCTTATGATGTCAATGGAATTTTATCATCAACATTATTATTGTTATTATTGATTACTAAAAAGTAACTAACTATGGTTAACTTACACAGAAAAGAAAACGCAGATGATGATATCAAGAGTGTATTTCGTGGAGTGAAAGATTGCACACCCGAATCTTAGAAAGGGATGCTACTGGGGCAGATGTGGGAACTGTGGCAGCTGATGTTCATGGACCACCTCGGGAGTGCTGTCTGTAAGGTGTATCAACTCAGAGAACTCCCAGCTCCTGCAACTGCTCCTTTGCCTTCCTTCTGTATTGATACTGTTGCCTCTGTGGCAAAGTGTATATAAATGGAATCACACAACAGTACAGTCTTTAGTGTCTGGTTTCTTTCACTGAGCAAAATGTTTCCAGGTTCATTCATGTTGGAGCATGTATTCAAAGTTTATTACTTTTTGTTGCTGAAGAGTAGCATATTATTCAATATTCAACATTTTGTTTATTAAGTAGTTGATGGACATTTGGACTGTTTCCAACTTTTGACTGTATGAGTAATGCCATTATAAGCATTCATACACGAGTCTCATTTCTCTTTGGTGAATATTGCTGGGTAATACGACAATTTTTTTTTAAGCAATTTCCAAAGAGTCTGTACCATTTCACACTTCCACCAGCAATGAGTGATAGTTTCAGTTGCTCCATAGCCTTACCAACACATAGTATTATCATCCTTTTTTATTATAGTCATTCTAGTGGGTGTGTAGATGGTATCTTGCTCTGTGTGTGTGTGTGTGTGTGTGTGTGTGTGTGTGTGTGTGTTTTAACTGCCACATACTCACCAGAGATAGAGAGAGGGAGAAGGTGTGAAGTGAAGTATGATCATGCCACAAACCCTTATTCTCCATTTCTCCATCTTGTCAGGATTTCAGGCACACATGCACAGGCACCCAGCATGTTTTTGAAGGAACTAGGGCTGGGATTTAAACTTTAGTCAGTCATATAGGATCTAGCTCCTTTAACCGCTAGGCTAATGGGCTGGCCCTATCTCACTGTGATTTTACCTGGCATTTCCCTAGTGACTTATAATGGTTAGCAACTTTTTTTTTTTAATAATTTTATTTGGATATAGTTGGCTTACCATAAAGTTCACCTTTTAAAAGAGCAATACAGTGTATTTTTTGCATAGTTGTAGTTGTGAAGTCATCACCACTCTAAGGGACCAGATGTGTATGCCTTTCCTGCCTCTCCCCCTCACCAGAAATAATGCATCTATTGAAATAGTAACTGAGTGTGAATGTGTCGTTAGCAACTTTTAATGTGCTTATTACTCATTTGTAAATCTTCTGATATGTGAATGTCTATTCAACATCAATGAATATATGAATGTCTATTAAAATCTTTTTTAAAAAAAGATTTGATAGGGGCCAGGAGGTGGCATGGTGGCGAGAGTGGCTGGATTCCTACATGGCTAACTGTGGTTCGAATCCTGGATCCAGCAGCACGAAAGTTGCACTGGGCACATGTGCGTGCGTGTCCAAAATCCCAGGAGGAAGATAAAGGAGAAGGGATTGCTGCATGGCTATCCCCTTTTGGGGGTGATTTCTCACTTTCCCTCTCACTGTTACTCTCTGTCTCTCTCTGGCAAGTGAATGTGCCCTCAGGCAAACAAAACTTTAAGAAAAATTTCTTTTTAAATTAAAAAATTAAAAAGTTGATGAAATGTCTATTCAAATCTTTTTTTTTCCTCTTTCTCTCTCTCTCTCTTTTTCAATTTGGCTGTAGGTTGCCAGGGGCTAAAATTCAAGCTGTGTGGTCAGCCATGTAGGATTCAGCTGCCCTAATCACTAGGTCACAGGGCTGGCTCAGGGTTGTTTTCTTAACTTCATTTTTGGACTAGTCTTTGTTAGTACATGGATATAAAATTATTTTTATATATTTGTCTTGTATCCTGAGTCCTTGCCAAACTAGTTCTTTTGTTTGTTGTTGTTGTTGTTTGGTCTACATACAGATCATGCTGTCTGCCAATGGGAACAGAGATTTATTTAGTTTTTGGTATAGGACGAATGCACTCACCAGAGAGATAACAAGAGAAGGAAAGTAAAAAATCATCTTTCTGGGGATTGGTCACACCACAATCCCTTCTCTTTCATTCTTTCAGGATTTGGAGCATGCATTAACACATGTCTGGCATGATTCTCAAGCCACCAGGTACAGGACTCAAACTGCAAAACTGGCATGTGGTGAGGCTGCAGGTGGCATGGTGATTAAGGAGCTAAACGCCCACATAGCAGACTGCAATTTGAGTCCCAGACCTGGAGGCTTGCTTTCTCACTTACCTTCTTTCTATCTTAGTTTAGCAAGGACTCTCTGTCTCTCTCTCTGGTCAAATTAATAATAATAACAATAATAATAAGTCAATAAATAATTTTTTTAAAAAAGTTTGGCATGTAGGATCCAATGCCTTAATCTCCATGCCACCTGCTAGCCCACTAGGAACAGTTTTATTTCTTTATTTCCTTCTAATCTGTGTGTCATTCATTTATCTTTTCTTGTTTTATTGCATTAACTGGAACTATCAGTACAATGTTGAATAACAGTGATGAAAACAGACATCTCTGTCTTGTTCTTGATCCTTGGGAGAAACAACCAGTTATTCCATACTAAAAATGAGGCCAGGCACTAGCAGCTGGTGTGATGGTTGTGATGCTGGACTCCCACATGACTGACCACAGTTCGAGTCTGGACCTGGAGGCTTGAAACTCACGCTGGGTGCCTGTGCGTGTGTGCATAAAATACCAAGAAGAGAATAGAAGAGAAGGGGTTGCAGCATGGCCAACATCCCGGGGGGTGAGTTCTTGTTTTTTTTTTTTTTTTTTTTTTGAGGGTTTTTTTTTTTTTTTTTTTTTTTTTGGAGAGGTTTTGGCTCTAGGGTGCATGCGCTCGCCAGACAGAGAGACAGAAAGCGAGAAATCACCCCCCAGGGGGGATGACCATGCCACAATCCCTTCTCCTCCATTTTCCTCTCAGGATGTTGGGTGCGCACGCACATGCGCCCGGCGTGAGTTTAAGCCGCCAGGTCCGGGACTCGAACCGCAGTTGACTATGTGGGAATCCAGTGACATAGCCATTAAGCTAACTGCTTTTCCCAATGATTTCTTGCTTTTTAAACAATTTCCAAAGAGGCTGTACCATTTCACCCTTCCACCAGCAATGAATGATAATTTCAGTTGCTCAATGTCTTTACCAACACATAATACTATCACCTTTATTATTATAGTCATTCTAGTGGATATGTAATGGTATCTCGCTCTCACTCTGTGTATGTGTGTGTGTGTGTGTGTGTGTGTGTGTTTAACTGCCATGTACTCACCAGAGATAGAGAGAGGAAGGTGTCCCCCATGAAGCATGGTCATGCTACAACCCCTTCTTCTCCATTTCTCCGTCTTGTCAGGATTTTAGGCACACTTGCACCTGCTCCCAGCATGTCTCTCAAGCCACCAGGGCTGGAATTTGAACACACACATGTGTTCTATAGCAAAAATCTCTCTTAAAAAAAAAAAAAAGAATGAGGCTAGCTCTAAAGGGATTATTTTTTTTTAAGAGACTCTTTAACAGAGGAGGAAGTTTCTTTATATTCCTAGATTGTTGAGGGTTTCCATCATGAATGGGTGTTGGATTTTTAAAATGCTTTTTCTGCATCTACTGAAATAATTATGTGATATTTCTAAGATAATTTTCACATGGTCATGATATGTAATCTTTAAGTTGCATATACATAACATATATAAATATATAGTTTGTAATTTATTGGCAAAAAGTGTTCAAATGATACTTTATTATTCTTTCAATATCTATAAGATAAGTAGTAATGTTCCCTCTTTTACCTCAGATACTGGGAACTTGTGCTTCTTTTTCCCTTGGTTGACCTAACTAAATGTTTATCAATTTTGCTGCTCTTTTCTCTTCTTTCTTTCTTTTTTTCTTTTCTTTTCTTTTCTCTTCTTTTCTTTCTTTCTTTATTTTTTTGCTAGAGAACACATGCACTCACCAGAGAGGAAGAGAGAAAGATAGACAGAAAGCAAGAAATCACCCGCCAAGGGAGATGACCACACTGCAATCCCTTCTCCTCCATTCTCCTCTCAGGATCTTGGGCACACACACCCAACATGAATTTTAAGCTGCTGGCTCCAAGACTCAGACTGTGGTTAACTATATGGGAGTTCAGTGATGTAACCATTACAGCATTTGCTGACCCCTTGCTGCTTTTTTCTAAGCAATTTTAGTTTCATAACTTTCCTCTATTGTTTTTCTGTTTTCTATTTTATTGACTTCCACTCTGTCATTATTATTTCCTTGCTTCTCTTTGCTTTGGATTTAATTTGGTTTTCTTAATTTATCCTAAGGTGGAAGCTTACTCTGTTGATTTGAGACTTTTTGTTTTCTAATATTAACACTTAATCCCTTTTAGGTTCTTCTAAGTGCTGTGGGAAATGTTCTCTTTATTTTGCAGAGTTGTTCAGAGGTAGGTGTTTCAGAAACAATGATACAAATTCAATTTTCTTTTTGTTTTAATTTATAATTTATTTTGCTTAGGAAATGTAGTATAGTGATTTTAGTTCTCCTAAATGTTTGAGATTTGTTTCATAGCTTATCTAATATATTCTATCCTGTAGATTGTTCTATGTGCTCTCAAAAAGAATGTGTATTCCGCTATTGTTGGGTGGAGTGCTCTGCAAACATCACTTAGGTAAACTTATCAGTTTGTTTTGTTTTTGTTTTGTTTTGTTTTGTTTTTAATAGGGCACATGCACTCACCAGAGACAGAGGGAAGAGGTGAAAAAGTATCTCCTGGGGAGATGGTCACGCTGCAATCCCTTTTCCTTTCTCCTCTTGGGATTTTGGGCATCATATACATGAACACAACATGTTTTTCAAGCTGCCATCTGAGACCCGAACAATGCTGCTAGTTACGTGGGCTCCAAGGTCCCAACCTCCATGTCACCTGTTGGCCCACTCAAGACTCTGCTGGCCTTGTATAACATGCCATTCAGGATCTAGCACTGGAGAAGCTGCCCGTGCTAGAGTAGCACAGTTGTGGGCATCCATGCATGCTGCCGGAGCTGGACTCTGGTGAAACCATCCATTCTACAAGAGATGTCCAGTGAAGACACATCAAAACCAAGAAGGAGGGGGCCAGCAGGTGGCGTGGTGACTAAGGCACTGGACACTCCCACATGGCTGACCATGGTTCAAGTCCCAGACCTGGTTGCTTGATTTCTCACTTTCTTTCTCTGTCTCTCTGGTCAAATTAAAATAAATGAATGAATAAATAAAATTAAATAATGATTTAAAACAACAACAACAAGGAAAACACTGTCCTGCTGCACTGATGCTGACGTGTTCTTTGCTGACAGTTGTGCTATCTGACAAGGGGAAAATACATAAAGTGCCCAGATTAATTTTCATAGAGCTGAAAATCAAGGATTAATGTGGAGCCAAGAGGCAATAGACAAATCTATGTCTCCTGTGGTACATGGCTCTTAATGTCTCTGTTCCGTTATCTTAAATTCCTAATTTCATGGGGCCAGCAGGTGGTATGCTAGTTAAGGCACTGGATCCTCCATGGCCATGATTCGAGTTCTGAACCAGCAGCTTGAAAAACATGCTGAGTGCATGCACACGCATGCCCAAAATCTCAAGAGGAGAGTGAAGGAGAAAGTACTGCGGTGTGGTCATCGCAGCCCTCCCTTCCCAGGAGTGATTGCTCACTTTCTCTGTCTCTTTCTAGCGAGCTCACATGCCCTATGGCAAAAATTTCAAAATAAATAAATAAATAAAAATTCTTACTTTTGGGACCAGCAGATTGTGTAATGGTTACGTCACTGGACTTCCAGATGGTGACAGCGATTTGAGTCCCAGACCCAGTGGCTTGAAACTCATACTGGGTGCATGTGTATGCATGCCCAAAATCTCAAGAGGAGAATGGAAGAAAAGAGATTGTGGCATGGCCATCCCTTTGGGGAGTAATTTCTTGCTTTCTGTCTCTTTGGCAAGCACACACAGCCTGTAGCAAAAAATCTCTCTCAAAAAAAACCAAAAAAACAAAAAAACATTCTTACTTTCATGTCTTTGCTTGCTTGAATCAGCTACAGATTGGTTTTAGGCTGCACTAAACACCTTGAGCCAGCTAGGTTTCCAGTGTTATCAATGGGTGTGTATGTGAATTTATGAGTACATTTAAAAATCAGGCAGTTTCAAGTATGTCTTGGGTTTTACTCCTCCCAGGCCTCTCAGGTGTCCCCAAACATGCACACGGGCTACCAGTCACCGGAGATGTGCAGAGCGCTTGTGCAGCCTCTCTAAGACCCTCTCATTGCCAGGATCTATCCCTAATTGTTCTTTTTAGTCAGCAGATCTGCCACTTGTTCCAACCAGAACCAAAATCTAAGTAGAATTGTGGACCTTCTCCACTTCCTAATAGATTTGCTTCTGGCATCATAAATACTGAGTGGCATTTTCTGCCCTTTGCTGCCCACCAAATGCCTTTTGTAGTAAAATTGCTCATTTCCACAGCCACCCCCAGCCTGGTGGACCTTCCTGGCCATTGGAACATGGAGTAGGATGGGAATGTGGGAAGCCCAGGCAAGAACCCCACAGATCCCCACTGCTCTTACCTGAGGGTTAGCCATTCTTCATAGATAAGCACTTCTCAACTTGTTTGCCTTTAGTTAACTTTACAGAGCCCTAAAATGACTGCTTCTGACAATTTTGTTCAGTTCTTTGTGTGTGGGGGGGTGGGGGAGGGTGGTATCTGCCAACCTCCTTAGCCCTCAGTGGCCAGAAGTTTCTACCCAGGGATTTTATTGTTTATTTATTTATTTTTAGGTCCCCCACCCCCCATAAGGGTGTGTGTGCTCACTGGAGAGAGAAAGAGACAGAAAGGGACAGTGAAATGGAAAGTGAGAAATCATCCCCCAGTGGGAATGGCCACACTACGATCCCTTCTCCTCCACTCTCTCCTCTGGATTTTGGACACTCACATACGTACCCAGTGTGATTTTTCAAGCTAGCAGGTCAAGGAATGAAACTGCGGTCAGCCATGTGGGAGTCCAGTGCCTTAACCACCATGCCACCTGCTGGCCCCACTACCTATGTACAGAGAGTTGGATGTTTTGTAGAAAGATTTCCCCCCCCCCCCACAGGGCATGTGTGCTTCTCAGAGAGGCAGAAAGCAAGAAATCACCACCATCGCCCAGAGAGGATGGCCATGCTGCAATCCCTTCTCCTCTGTTCTCTCAGGATTTTGGGCATACACCCACACATGCCTGGTGTGAGTTTTAAGCCATCAGGTCTGAGACTCAATCTTGGCCAACTAAGTGGGAGTCCAGCAACATAACCATTACACCATATGCTGGTCCAGACAGTTAGATTTCTTAAATGAGTCTTTCCTAACCTTCATTCATAGGAAACTACATTGATTATGTAAACAAATTAATGATTCACCTGGTTTTGTATTTGGGGAAAAAGCCAAGTAAAAATGCTATAACTAGAGCTGAAAAAACAAAGTGATGGAGTCTTGCAGTTAACATTATGGTTTTTACAAATTGAAAAAGCTAAGTAAAAAGAAGGGCCAGCAGGTGGCATGATGGTTAAGTCACTGGACTTCCATGTGGTCAACCATGGTTCAAGTACTAGACCAGGTTGCTTGAAACTCATGCCGGATGTGTATGTGTGTGTGTGTGTGTGTGTGTGTGTGTGTGTTTGTGCGTGCCCAAAATCCCACAAGGAGAATAGAGAAGATATTTGGCATGGTCTTCCAGACTGGGGGGTGATTTGTCACTTTCCCTCTCACTGTCTCTCTCTTTCTCTGTCTCTCTCTGGGGAGTTGCATGCACCCTATGACAAAAACCTTTAAAAAAATTAGGTGAAAAGAATGCAGATGTTCTTGGTACTCCTTTTTCAACTATCTTGAAAGTTTAAATTTTTCAAAATTAAAAAAATTTAGGGGGCTGGCAGTGGTAGAGTGGTTAAGGTGCTGCACTCCCACATGGCTGACTGAAGTTCAAGTCCTAGACTGGGTAGCCTGATTTCTCATTTTCTCTCTCTCTCTCTCTCTCTCTCTCTCTGGTCAAGTTAAAAAAATAATAACAATAAGGATGAATAAAATAATTATTTTAAAACATTTACAAATTTAGAAAAAAATAAACTAATGAAAGAGGATATCTAATTTGGAAATATTTGAATTAAGTTATATTGTGCCTTACCCAAAACCAAAGGAGCATAGAAAATTGTAATTTAAAAAGAAGACAAATTAAGAATGACTTTTTTTGAGACCAGCAGAGGGCATAATGGTTGCATTGCTGAACTCCCATGTAGTGGACTGCAATTCAAGTCCCTACCCAGCAGCTTAAAACTCACGCCAGGCACATGTGCATGCATACCCAAAATCCCAAGAGGAGGATGGAGGAGAAGGGATTGTGGCATGGCCATCTCCCCTGGGGGATGATTTCTCGTTTTCTATTTCTCTGTCTCTCTGGCGAGTGCATGCAATCTGCCCTATAGCAAAAATCCCTTTCTCAATTAAAAAAAAAAAAAAAAAAAGAGTGAGAGAATGACTTTAGCCCTATAGCAAAAAATGTCTCTCTCTCTCAAAAAAAAAAAAAAGAGAGAAAGAGAGAGAGAGTAACTTTTGCCCTATAGCAAAAATCTCTCTCTAAAAAAAAAAAAGAATTATTTTTTTGTTTTGAGATATTTGCTACAGGATGCATGAGCTTACCAGCGAAACGGAGACAGAAAGTGAGAAATCACCTCCCCCAGGGTGGATGGCCACGCTGCAATCCATTCTCCTCCATTCTCCTCTTGGGGTTTTAGGCACACATGCACATACATCTGGCCTGAATTTTAAGCCTCTGGGTTCAGGATTTGAGCCATGGTCCAATATGAGGGAGTCCAGAGGTGTAACCATTACTCCATCTGCTGACTTTTTTTAAAAGAAGTTTTTGCCATAGGGCACATGTACTCACTGGAGAGAGACAGAGACAGTGAGAGGGAAAGTAATAAATCACCTCCAAGGGAGGATGACCACACCACAGTCCCTTCTCCTGGGATCTTGGGAACGCACGTACATGTGCTCGGTGCTACCAGGTCCGACACTTGAACCTCGGTTGGCCATTTGGGATGTCCAGTAATGTAACCTGCTGGCCCAAGAATGACATTTTTAATTGACAAAGGGTATGCACCGTCACCAGAGAGACAGGGAGAAGGAGAAAGCAACCCTTAAGTAGGGAGCGATCACACCACAATCCATCTAATCCTCCCATCGGGATTTTGGGTATGCACACAACCTCTGTGTGTTTTTCAAGCTTCCAGGGCTGAGATTTGAACTACAGTTAGCCACATAGGACCCAGTTCCCAACGAAGAGTACTTAACCACTGTACTATGGGGCTCACCAAAGAATGATTTTTTAAAAGAATTATTTAACTTTATTTATTATTATTATTATTATTTTAAATTGTTACAGGATGTGTGCACTCATCAGAAAGAGAGAGAAAAAGAGAAAGTGAGAAAGCAGGCCACCAGATCCAGGACTCAAATCTGCAGGCAGCCATTTGGGAGTCCAGCACCTTAACCACCACACCACTTGCTGGCCTAAGAATGTTTTTTAATGTACAAGAGGGAACCTAATTTTATGATATGATTTCTTTAAAAACCAAACTTCCTAAGTGCATAGATCAATTTACGTAGAGCACAGGCACACATGCTAGGTCTGGTGAGGGACAACTATATCAACTTTTGAGTGAGGTAGGTCTCCCAGGACATATGTGACTAACTCTGTCTTGAATTAGAAAATTTAATTAAAAAAAGAATTTGTAGTGCCTCCATTGGGAGGGTTTGTTTTCCAGGCCAGCCTGCACACAACGGACACAGTGGTGTGCATGTGTAATGCTATTTAACTGGTAGTCCGGGACAGGAGTATGGCACAGTGAGACTCTGTCCAAAATACCTCTCTCTGGAGGCTAGCCTGGGGCGAGACACTTAAGATGGCTGGATTCCACATGGCTGACTGCACGGTTCCAGTCCCAGACTCAGCAGCTTGAAAAACACTCAGCATGTGTGTATGCATGCCCCAAATCCTGAAACGAGAACGGAGGAGAAGGGTTGCAGCATGGCCATCCTTCATGGAGGGGCAGGGGGTGCTTTCTCATTTCCTCTCTCTCTCTCTCTCCCCCTCTCTATCTCTGTCCAGTGAGCGCAAACACCCTCTAGCAAATAAAAAACTAAAACAAAACCTATGTCTGGTTATCTCTTTGTCTCCCCTACTCTGTTTCCATCCCTGCCTTTCTCTCTGTCTCTCAAAGGAAAACAAAACCAAACAGAAAAACACCAGAATTTGCCATATGAATTGCACATGGGCTTTCCCCTTTATACTCTAAGGGGAGATGAACTATTTTTAAAATTAGGATTAAGTTTTTTTATCTGTAGAGGCAAAAAGATATTTATTTGAAGAAAACCAAATTAATAGCCCTAGAAACAGAAATTGACTGTGAGGTTTTTTTTAGACCTGTGTTTAATTTAAATCCAATTATTTTTAGCTCTGAATTAACTGTGAGCTATTATGTAAAGTATCAAGTCATAAAACTGGAAAAGAGCCATAGTTCTTCTCTAAAAGTAACTTTCGGGACCAGCAGTTGGCATAACAGCTATGTCACTGGACTCCCATGTAGTCAACCGCGCTTAGAGTCCTGGACCCAGTGGCTTAAACTCAAGCCAGGTGTGTGTGCGTGCGTGCTCAAGATCCCAAGAGGAAAATGGAGGAGAAGAGATTGCGGCGTGGCCATCCCCCCTGGGGGGTGATTTCTCCCTTTCTGTCTCTGTCTTTCTGGAGAGCACATGCACCCTATAGCAAAAACCTCTCTAAAAAAATAAATAAATAACTTTCTAAAAGCCTATTACCAAATGAATACATCTTCAATATTTTGAAAAATAGATGGAAACAAAATGATTCACCAAGTATCTGACCATTAGACAACCTGCCATTTTGGTGGAGGTCCCTGAATAAAACATACATCTCTGACATAATGATCCTGAGCCATTCCTCTGGATTGGGCTCCTATTTCTTGAATCCTTACTGTCTTTTTTGGCTCTCTTTCTCATTTTGCTAGAATATAGATATCTAAGTAACTTCTTGAAAGAATTTATGTACCTAAAGTTCCTGAGTCCTTATATATTCCAGAATGCTCTCCTTCCTCAACAGCTTGATTGATGCTTGATTTATTGCCTGCGTGGATATAGGAGATTTTCCAAAACGATTTTGGAAACACTGTTCCTTATCTTCTAGTATCCAACCATGCTAATGATTAGTCTGTTAGTCAGGTACTCATGGCATTATTAGTGACTGATTATCCCGCTCTACAAGCTTTCCGAACTCACTAGAAAAGCCATCTGAGGCTTTTTTGTTAGGGCAGTAGAGGAGAAGAGAAAGTCTTAAAATAAAAAATTGTTAAATAGTTTAATAGTTATAGAAGTATTCAGATATTCCTTCTTGGGTCAGTAATGCTAATTTGCATGTGTGTTTTAGGAAACTGAATATTTACCAGGCTTTGTGAATTTGTTGGCATAAAGTTGTTCAACCCTTTGAGGTATTCTCAGTGTTTGGAAGGACTGACATGGGGCCCAGATGCTGTAGCACATGTGGGCACTGCTGGTCAGTAGGCTGATGCCACATGGAGGCCCAGGTTGGTTTCCCGGCCCACCCTAAGAAGCATAGGCCTGTGTCCCAGCTACTCAGGGGGCTGAGGGAAGAGGATTACAACTTAAGGAGACCCTGTATAGGAAGACCACACATGTGCACGTGTGCATGCACATGCACACAATGAAGAAAAGGAAAGGAAAAAAAGATCTGTAACGTAAAAAGATCTTTTCATTTCTAACATTTTATCTTCTATATTTTTCCCCATGATAAATATCACAAATTACCCATTTTATTAATTTTTCAAAATGTATTTGTTTTCCCTTTAATGTTTCTTTAATCTTTTTAAAAATTAACTTTACCTATTATTACAGTTTTTAAAAATTTGCTATAAAGCACATACACTCACCAGAGAGACACAGAAAGAGGTAGAGAGAGGGTGGGAGGGAGTGAGAAAGCAAGCTGCCAGGTCTGGGACTTGAACCATGGGCAGCCATGTGGGAATCCATCATCTGAGCCACCATGCCACCTGCTGGCCCATTTCTATTCTTTAAAAAAATTATTTATTTAATTTTATTTATTATTATTTTTTAATTTGCTATAGGGCATGTGTGCTCCCCAGAGAGAGACAGAGAGAAAGAGAGAGGAGGTGAGAAAACAAGCCACTACATCCAAGTCTTGAAGTGCAGACAGCCGTGTGGGAATCCAGTGCCACAACCACCATGCCACCTGCTCGACAAGCCCCTGTACCTTTAATATTGATTTTTCTTTTCTTTGTATTTAATTTGCCAAGTTTTTCCCTAAGTTTTTAAGCTAGATGCTTAAATAATCAGTTTTTAGCTCTTTTTCTTTTCAGTTATGTGACTTCTTATAACAATCTCTCAGGACAGAAGATAAAATATATTCAGTATCCCAAAAGGCTACCTCATACCTCATATATTCAATAATTCCTCAAAGATTACCATTACCAGTAGTTTTGCAGTTAGAGGCTTTATATTTAAATCTTTTATTTATTTTGAATTAATTCCAGTTAGTGGTGAGAGATAGGGGCTCCATTTCAATTTTCTACAGATGGATATCCATTTCTTCCAACACCATTTGCTAAAAAGACTTTCTTTTCTTTGTTGCATTGTCTTATAGCCTTTATCAAAGATCAATTGACTGTATGATTTCGGGTTTTACTTCTGGATTCTCTATTCTATTCTATTGGTCTATGTATCTATTTTTATGCCAGTACAATGATTTTTTTAAAGAATTATTTATCTATTTAATTTTTTTTGAGGTTTTTGCTATAGGGCGCATGCACTGGCCAGACAGACAGAGAGAGACAGAGAGAAAGAAAGCGAGAAATCACCCCCCAGGGGGGATGGCCACGCCACAATCCCTTCTCCTCCATTCTCCTCTCGGGTTCTTGGCCATGCACGCACACGCGCCTGGTGTGAGTTTAAGCCACCAGGTCCAGGACTCGAACCACGGTTGACTACCTGGGAGTCCAGCAACATAGCCATTATGCTAACTGCTGGTCCCTCTATTTAATTTTTTAAACTTTAAAAAAATTTAATTTTATTGATTTATTTTGACTAGAGGGGGGGGGAGAGAAAGGGAAAGTGAGAAGGCAAGTTGTCAGATCCGGGACTTGAATCATGGTCAGCCATGTGGGAGCCCAGCACCCCCAGCCATCACACCATCTGCCGGTCTCTATTTAATTTTAGTTGTTAATATTATTGTATGTTTAAAAATTGATGATCAGAGAGAGAGAAAGAGAAAGGGAGAAAGCAAGCCACCAGCTCAGGGACTAGAACCACAGTTGGCCATCTGGAAGTCCAGCACCTTAACCACCCACACTGTCTGCTAGCCCTACCATGCTGTTTTGATTATCACTGCTTTGTAATATACTCTAAAGTCAAGTAGTGAGATGCTTCCTAGGATTTTTTAAAAAATTTTATATACAATATTGCTTTGGCAATACAAGGTCTATTTTGATTCCAGACTAGTTTTCTATTTTTTTTCCCATATTTGTGAAGAATGTCTCAGGTAATTGAATCAGAAACGCATTACATATGTAAATTAATTTGGGAATTATTTTGACCTCTCTTACCATAAATTTGTTTTGCCTGTTCTGTATATTCATGTAAATGAAGTCATACTCTTTTATGTGCAGTTTCTTGTGCTTAATAGTTTTTTTTTGAGATCGATGCATTTTGTGGTATGTATTATAGGACAGATATATATTTAACTTGGGAAGAAACTGCCAAAGAGTTTTCCAGTTGTGTCATATACTGCCTGACCAACAATATCTGAGAACATCATGGGCAAGAAATCATATGTGGGATATATTTATTTTTCTTGGGTAAATATCTAAGAAAATTTTTGAGACATATGGTTGTTTGATTTTATTATTTTTTTCTTCATTCAAGGTAGAGTGTTTATGTGTACACGTGAGAAAGAAACAGGAGAGAGAAGGGAAGCAAGAGAGGAGCACTGTCCACAGGGATTAGCCATGCCACCATCCCCTTCCTCCAGTTTTCAAGGCCTCCTCCCCCAAGACTGTGGGCACTTGTTTAAGGGGATTTAAACAGTGGTTACCTTGTGGGATGTGGCTTCTCTTGAGCAATGAATGCACTATGCCACAGGACCATCCCAGTTTTTTTTTATTTTTAAGGCTTTTTTAAAAAGAATATTTTATTTATTCATTAATTTTTATTATTTTAATTTGATGAGAGACACAGAGAGAGGGAGGGAAAGTGAGAAAGCAAGGCACCCAGTCCAGGACTCGAATGGTGGTCAGCCATGTGGGAATGTCCAGCGCCTTAACCACACCACCTGCTGGCCTCTTAAGAGAGATTTTTGCTATAGGGTGCATGAACTCGCCAGAGAGACAAAAAGCAAGAAATCAACCCCCGGGGGGATGGTCATGCCACAATCCCTTCTCCTTGCAGGATTTTGGTCATGCACACACATGCTTCCAGTGTATTTTAAGCCTCCAGGTCTGGGACTCAAACTGTGGTCAAGTACGTGAGTCCAGCAATTTAACCGTTAGCCATCTGCTGGTCCCCCTCAGTTTTTTTTTAACTCTATAGCAAAGTACCACATTTGGAAAGAGGACACAAGGAAGAAGGCATGTTTCTGCCTGAGAAACACACCAGGTTCATGTGCATGAGTGCCCAAAATCCCAAAAGGAGAAATGAGGAGAAGGAATTGCAGGACAGCCATCTCTCCAGAGGGGGATGCTTTCTTATCCTCCTCATTTCCAGTCTCTCTATCCATCTTTGGCAAGCACACACACCCTATGACAAATATATATGGTTATAAAATGAAGGTTAAATGAGACATTTTTATAAAAAGGAAAGCTGAAATAAATTGAAGTCAGCAGACCCCACTCTAAAGTACTTACACTGAGTATAGAATTTCATTCATTCTGTAACATTTGGCTTCCATTTTTGCTGCTGCAAAGCCAAATGTCAGTCTATTTGCTAATTACTTGCCTTAATGATAATCTGCTGTTGGTTTTTTCCTGGCTGCTTTTAAGATCTTCCTTTTTTTTATTTTCGTATTCTCAAGTCTTAGTATAACACTTTCTTTTTCCTGCTTGAGTTTCACTTAGTTTCTAAATCTGTAGATTTGTGTCTAAACAGTTTACTTATCCCAGTGTTCATACTCGCTTTGGTTTTGGCCTTGGAATCCTGTCCTTGCTTGCCAATTCATAAATCCATTTAAATTTTGCTAAAAGACAGTTTTATCCAGAATTTCTTTCATTGTGAAGATAGTCTAGGAACCTAATCTATTGCATTAACCCAGATAGAAGTCTCTTTTGGGTAATTCCACTTCAGTAACCATATTTTAAATCTCTGATGTGCTTTCTTGTTCCCTGTTCTTTTTATTAAAGTATCTCTCTCTCTCTCTCTTTTTTTTTTAATGGATGTGCAATCTTCAAAAATCTTTAAAGATATACCTCAGATTTTTTTTTTTTTTGGAGAGATTTTTGCTATAGGGCACGTGCACTCACCAGACAGACAGAGACAGAGAGACAGAAAGCTAGAAATCACCCCCTGGGGGGGATGGCCACGCTGCAATCCCTTCTCCTCCATTCTCCTCTCGGGATCTTGGGCACGCACGCACACGCGCCTGGCATGAATTTAAGCCACCGTGTCTGGGACTCAAACCACCGTCAACTACGTGGGAGTCCAGTGACATAGCCAGTACGCTAAATGCTGGTCCTAGATTTTTTTTTTTTTTTTTTGAGCAGTTTTTGTCTAGGGCACATGTGCTCGCCAGAAGGACAGAGAGACAGAAAGTGGAAAATCACCCCCCAGGGGACATGGCCACACCACCGCAATCCCTTCTCCTCCATTTTTCTCTCAGGATTTTGAGCATGCATGCACATTTGCTTGGCATGAGTTTAAGCCACTGGGTCTGGGACTTGAACCGTGGTCGACTACATGGGAGTCCAGCGACATAGTCATTACGCCAACTGCTGGTCCCTCTATATACCTCAGAATTTTAAAGGTTCATTTATTTTCCTTTTATATATATCTCAGAATTTTAAAAATGCATTTCTTTTTCTTTTATTGTTCTCTTTTTTGTTTACCTGGCTCTTTTCTTTTAAGGTACTGACATATATCTTAGATTGCTGGGAAAGTTATGAGATGTTTTCCTATGCAAAAATTCATCACAACTTTCCCAACAACCCAATATCTTTTGATTCTTTGCTGTCAATTTACATAACGAACGAAGGACTAATGACTAGTGTAACATGTCTTAAGTGCTGTTTCTTCATGGTTTTCTCCTGAGCTTAGAAAGTCTACTGGGAGCTCTTTGTCTGTATGCAGAAAATGTTAGCTTGTAAATTTCACTAGTATGAAACAGCAGTGAGTCAACAGTTGAGCCAAGTGCCAGAATGGAAAAATCTTCTATGCATGGCTACTGGCACTTGTGGCCCAAGAAGGAGATGAGGATGAGATCAATTATTCATATACAGACGTTTGATTAATTTAGACCATCATGAGATGGTCTCATAATGTGTCATTGCCATGGTAACCCTGCCCAGTATTGCAGGTTCAAACATTTGGTGTGCATGCATGGCTGAAGAGCCAATGGAGTGAAGCTGCCATCTGTAAGATTATGACTGAGTTCCTCCAAGTCAGAACCTGTCCAGTGGAACAATAGTTTTTTCACTGTCCGGATGATGTAGGGAGCTGAATCCAAAGGGAATCTCCCTTCTGGCACTAAGTGCCTGGCTACTACAGCAGGGTACAACTTGTTACACAAGTAGTGCCAGATGGGCAGTTTGGAGTGGTACCCTATAAAACAGTGCTGGAGGTCTTAAGGCAAGTTTGGTGAGGGAAGACAGAAATCTCCTTTGTTTCTATTATCAAAGGGTGTAACATTTTGTCAAATTCTTTCTTCTAGATCAATTAAGATAATCATGAGATTTTTTTCCCCCTTCTATCCTATTAATATGATGTATTCTATTGGTTACTTTTTGTATATTAAACCACCCTTGCATTCCTGGGGTAAATCTCAGTTATGATGTAAAATCCCTTTACTATGCTGCTCTCCACAGACTGATGCATGGCCAACTCTGTCTCATCCTTGACTCTAAAGTCATCAGCAGCAAGACTGGCATTATCTATCTACAGAATGATGTGGGCATTGTCGACAGAGTTTGCAAAGATCTGTGCCCTTAGCTCCTTGAAGGTCTTGAAGTAATGCTCCTAGTCTCTGATCTAGGGCCCTTCTTCTTCAGTTGCTCCCGAATTTTGCTATCCAGCCTCCAGTTATCAGTCTCCAGGTTCCTCACTCTGTCCAGATAGGAGGCCAGGCAGTCATTTAGGTCTCCTTCTCACCCTGGATGCTTCCCATTCCCACCAAACCTCCAGCCATCCCCACTGCCAAGTTCCCACCAAACCTCCAGCCATCCCCACGCCCAAGTTCCCACCCCCACCCCCCACCCCTGTCTCCCCGGATGGTGCTGGTGCAGGCAACAGAGATCTGGGAGTCTGAGTCACCGGCACCTGGATAGACGCTGGCGGAGCTGGCCGAACCAATGGCTGCGTGCCTGGTCAGAGCCCAGGTACCAACAGTTGGTAAAGAAGGTGGTGGAGAGGGTGGTAAAGCTCATGCTGTCCGAAAAAGCAAGCAAGTAGCCAGGAATCTGGTTCAAGCCCTCAAATGCTCATTTTTTTTTTTTTTAAATCTTTTCCCAGACCAGCAATGTATATGGTACAATACTCTCTGTGAGGCTGAGCAGGAGCAGCAGCAGCAGCAGCAAGTCACTGCTCCTAGTCAGACACGTAATCAGGAAGGTAAACAGTGCATACTCTATCGTGCATTTGATGCATTTCTGACTTGGGATTATTTTTTAAGGAATTATTTATTTGTATTTATTCATTATTATTTTGACTGCAGAGAGAGAGCACACAAAAAAGCAAGCTACCAGGTTCAGGACTTGAACCATGGTCGGCCACATGGGAGTGTCTAGTATCTTAACCACCCTGCCATGACACCTGCTGGTCCCGATGATTTTTTTGAGAGAGAGTTTTTTGTTATAGGGCACTTGTTCTTGCCTGAGAGACAGAAAGTGAGAAATCATCCTTCGGGGGGATGGCCACGCCACAATCCCTTCTTCATTTTCTTCCCAGGATCTTAGGCATGCACACACACACACATGCTCAGTGTGATTTTGAAGCCACTGGGTCTGGGACTCAAATCACAATCAGTCATGTGGAAGTCCAGTGACATAACTACTATGCCATCTGCTGCTCCTGACTTAGGATATTTTCAACTTATGGTGGGTTTGCAGAATGTAAACCCACTGTAAGTCAAGGAGCATCTGTACTGGCCTCAAAGTGTAAGGTTTGACTTATCTCCTTCTCATGTTTTTTAAAGGATTATTTTATTTAACTTTATTTATTTTTAAAACTTTTACCAGCAAGGGACAGAGGGAGAGGGAGAGGGAGAAAGCAAGCCGCCAGGTCCGGGACACAAACTGTGGTCAGCCATGTCCTTAACCACCACACCACCTACTGCCCCCGGCTTCTTACATATTTTTGAAAAAGTTTGGGAAAAATTATCATCAATTTTTTTGTTTTAATCATTTCATAGAATTCACCAGTGAAGCTATTTGGTCCTGAGGCTTTTCTTTCTTAAAGTTTTGACTACTGACCCAATGTCTTTACTAGTTATAGGTCTCTTTAGACTTTCTAGTGACTCACTTCTGAATTCTGGCTAGAAGGATTTTGGAAGGCCAGCTGGTGGCATGGTGGTAATGTGGCAGGATGCTACATGTCCGACTGTGTGGTTTGAGCCCCAGCCCTGGAGGTTTGAAAATCACGCTGGGTGCATATATGTGCGTACCCAAGAGGAGAATGAAAGAGAAGGGATTGCAGTGTAACCATTCCCCCGCCAGGGGTGATTTCTCACTTTCCTCTGTTTCTGTAGCAAGTGCACTAACCTTATAGCAAAAGCAAAGTAAAGAGAAATAAAGCAAAGCAAAGAAGGAAATAAAAAGGAAAGGAAAGACAGGAAAAGGAGTCCAAGATCCAGGGGCCAACTTCCAGTGAGGCTTCAGTATGGCAGGAGTAGGATCTTGAGAAGCTGTAAGATTCTTCTTGTTTTAGTCTGTATCCATGTGGCATCTGGCTGCTTTTCTTCTCCTTATCACTCACCAGAACTCATTTCTGGGGTCACCCCCCTACTGACTCTATCATATCCAAAGACTCCACTATGGGATACCATAAAAGGATTAAGATTTTGGGGCCAGCAGATTGCATAGTGATTAGGTCGTTGGACTCCTACATGGCCACCTGTGGTTCGAGTCCTGGACCTGGTGGCCTGAAACTCATGCCAGGCAGATGTGCGTGCGTGTCAAAAATCCCAGGAGGAGAATAGAGAAGAGATGGTGGCATGGCCAACCACTCTGGGGGTGGTTTTTCACTTTTTCTCTCATTTCTCTGTCTGTCTCTATCGGGTGAGCACACACACCCTAAGGCAAAAATCTCTTAAAAAATATTTCACCTTCCACAGATGAATGGATTGAAAAAATGTGGCATATATACTCTATGGAATAGAGCAAAAAAAAAAAGACCCTGGCATTTGATAGAAAGTGGTCAGATATGGAGGATCTATTGCTGAGTGAAGCCAAGATATAAAAGAAAGATATTGTGTGTATCCACTTAATATATACCGACTATCCACACTCTATGGTAGAGATAAAAATATTGGAGGACATAAAAGCAGTGAAAAAAGTTAACGAGGATAAGACAGTGTGAAATTGGGGGGGGGCAAGAGAAGAGTATAGAGAAAGACAGCAAGAGAACAAATAGACAGGCATGATATTAGTACGACACAGATATGGCATATTACCTGTTGATGATGACGTGTATAATATTCTCAACTGGCTTGGTCTGAGAAGTATTTCATGTTGGGTAAAGTCTTTTTACAAGCAAAATGAGAGGTAGTGATTGACTGTTTAAAAAAATAATTGGAATAATAATAATTATTGGGAAAAATAATGAAAAGCTATTGGATGGTGAAATGGGGGTTTTAATGTCTCTGTATTGACTGATATGCATGGTATTCCTTCTGGAGAAAGAAATGTAATACACTGTAAAGTAATATGTGATTCAATGTAATATAAACAAGATTATGATGATAATAAATTTTTAAAAATTTCACTTAACACTTTTACAATACAACTTACTCCCAACACATGAACTTTGGAAGGATACCCAGTCACCCTTAGCTAAGAGTTAATTCTAAAACATCAAGTTTTGGGGGACAATAAATTATTCAAATTATAGCATGCCCAAACATTACAATTTCAGTTATTTCAGGCATAGAAAAACTAGGCTAGCCCCCTATGACCTAGTGGTTAAGGGACCCAGATTCCACGTGGTCAACCATGTGGTTTGAGTCCTCATATTGGCAACTTGTAAAGCACACTGTACTCATGTGTAGGTGTGTGCCCCCAAGTCCCAACAGGATAGGAGAAGAAGGAATTCTGGTGTAAGGATGTGTTACTGGGGTGTGCTTTCTCTCTCTCCCTCTCTGTGCCCTCTGACCAAAGAAACCAAAAACCAAAAACCAAGAAAAAAAAAAACCAGTAGAAAAACTTGTGCTCTCCAGAGAGAAAGATGGGGAGACAGAGAGGGAGAAAGCACCCCAAATAGGGCCTGGAAACACTACAATGTCTTCTCCTCCATTTCTCCATCCTGTTGGGGGTTTTAAGCACACACACGCACGTGCACACACACACACACAGAGCATGATTTTCAAGCTACTGGGGGGCTGGGATTCGAACTGCAGTTGATCATGTGGGATCCGGCTTCCTTAATCATGAGACTATGGGACTTCTTATAAAGAAAATTTTTTTAAAGAATTCTTTATTCAATTTCATTTCTCATTATTATTTTAATTTGCTACAAGGCACATGGGCTAACCAGACAGACAGACAGACAGACACACACACACACACACACACAGCAAGATAGCAAGGCCACTGAGTCTGGGACTCGAACTGTAGTCGGCTATGTGAGAGTCCAAGGCCTTATCCACCATGCCACCTGCTGGCCCCTATAATGAAAATTTTTATACACAGACCAATGTTTGTATTTTTATCTTCTAAAATTCTTAGGTTAGTCATAAAGAAAAACTTTAATAATAAATGTTTTCCATAGCCTTTCTGCTTTGTTTTCACAGTGGTGATCTGTAATGCCATATTAGTTTGCCAGGACTCCTGTAACAAAGACCACAGACTAAACCACTCAAACAACAGAAATTAATTGTCTCAGGTGTGAAGGCTCCAGGTACAAGCTCGAGGTGTTGGCAGAACCACGCTCCCTCCTCTGGCAGTAAGATTGTTCTAGGCCTCACCCCAGCTTCTGGTAGTTCCTTGGTTTACTACAACTTGAAGGACCTGTTTGTCTTCACATGGTGCTTTCCCTGTGTGCCCAAATTTGTCCTTCTTATAAGAATGTCAGTCATATAGGATATGGGACCAACCTCACTCTAGTATGACTCCATCTCACCTCTACATTTGCAATAAGCCTACTTCCACATAAGGTTCTGTTCTGGAGGACTGGGGTTTGGGACTTCAACATATAAATGGGGAGGGGGGACATAACTGAACCCATACCAAATGTCTTCCTTCACCTCTTCCTGTAGAATGGCCTGCTTATTTTCACACAGCTCATGGTACTCTCTGAAATCCTCGGGGGATCAACAATAATTCCTTCCTTTGGGGCCAGGAAGGGCCCTATGCTACCTCCATGACATTAATTTATTTTCTAACCTTTCTTTCCTTACTAAAGTATAAGCTGTTCTTGGGAAGGGACCTGTCTTGCTTGCTTTTGTATCCCTAGCATCAGGCAGAGTGTACAGCATATCATTAATGATAAACAAATATTTGTAGATTGGATGAGTTGGAACAAGGCAATTTAAATACAGAGGAAGACGAGCTAACCCCCCAGTATCTGTTTCAATAAAAGGAGAAAGGGCACAGAACTTATCTAATCAGGCCCAGCGTTTGAGAGAATCCTGCTGTTCCTCAACACAAATAAAACTCTGTAGATCTATATCTGTACCATCTAATAATCACGGTTGCCACAAGTCATACGTGGATATTTAAAGTCAAATTAATTAACATTAACTATCATTAAAACTTAAGTTCCTTATAGCTAGTCCCACAGAAAATCAGTGAAATCCTATAGAGAAAGCCAGATCCCACATACAACCAGGGTTCCTGGCCTACGGGCTGGAAAAACACCCCTGGACATATGCCCAGGATCTTCATGGGATGGCGAGGAAAAAAGATTGCAGTAAGACTAGCCCTGTTGAAAGGTGCTTCCTCTCCTTGTCTCTCTCTTTCTCTCCTCCTCTCTGTCAAGTGCATGCATACATCCCAACATTAAAAAAGGTTCCTTAATCACTATAACTATATATTTTTCTTTTTCTAAATTTCCTATAGGAAAAATTTAGGGCATGTGCACTCACTAGAGGAAGACAGAGGAGAGAGAGAGAGAGAGAGAGAGAGAGAGAGAGAAAGCAATCCCCAGAGTGGGGTGACCACACCACAATCCCTTTTCTTCCATTCTCCTCTTGAAATTCTGGCACATACCCCCATGCACCTAGCATGTTTTTCAAGCTGCTGGGTCTGGGACTTGAACTGCAAAGTTGGCCATGTGGGATCCAGCAACCTTAACCATCACACCACTGGCTGCCCCCACCCTAACCATATTTCAGTGTTCAATAGCCACATGAGGGAGTTCACTACCATATTACACAGCACAGACAGAGAATCTACCCATCACCTCAGTATGTCCTATCGGAGGCTGTCAGTCTAGAGAGTATAAAATACTTTCTAGGAGATGATCTTCTCTCAAAAACAATTCTATTTAACAATATTAATTAATTCTTTCATATGAGAGATACTATCATATTTGGTATTAGTAAGAAATAAAAAACAAGTAACTCTCCGATCCTCAGGAACTCACCACTTATTTCAGGAATTTTTCAGAAACATTTTGCTAAGGTAGACTTTGTCACACATTGAAAAAAAAAAGTGAGGAAAGCTTAGAAAATGTCTTAGCAATAGCATGCTAAGAAGTGACAGTCATTAAGTTGTCCACCTTATAATCCAATATGTATCTCTCATTACTGAATTATAAGGTGGACAACTTAAAAGAAAAATGAAAATAGACTCCACGTACCCTAGATGCCCACAAAGGTTACGGCTATCATGCCACCTGCTGGTCCCATGTCAGAGATGGAACAGGGCCACGCTTTCATCTTACACACAGGTGCCTCACCTGAGTCTTTGCAGAACCGGTTTTGTATTTAGCTGTGTTCCAGATGTTTGTCAAGCACAATCAAAGCAAACTAAATTGCATTTCTTTTAGGTTAAAAAAACCTTCTACAGCAACATTTCTACTACAATCAGCTCAGACAGGCCCGGGGATCTCATGGATATTAAGAGGAAAACAACTTTCCAATAACACATGGCAAAGTCCCCTCCGGCTTATAATTAGACCCTAAGAAACAGAAGGTCACCTTGTGTGTCACAGAGGGTGTTTGTGCAAACATTCAGGATGACTGAGTTGGATTCCATAACAGATTGATTAACTTGCAGATAGACTAAAAATATAAAAACATTGGAGAAGTGAAGAGAAACCATTTAATATGGAAAATAAGTGTCTTTCTTGCATAGTAAATTCAAGGGTAGATTTATAATAATATTTTAGTCCTTTTCTAAAGAACTACTTTAAATGCTATGTTTGGTTTTGAATTATATATAATGCTTGATTTCAAAGTTCTCTGCTAGCTGTTGATAGCCAAATATTTTCTATCATATTTGATAATAACTGACCCAAGGTCATTTCTTTCTCCTAAAATTTAGAAAGACAATTGCAGTAAGTTTTGATAATAGGGTTTCTGAACTTTTCAAAAACGTATCACTTCAGTCAGTCTTTCTTTTCAATTGTCAGAGAGTGGATAAGCTCTCAAAAGAGACAGAGAGAGACAGAGACAAGAGAAAGAAAGTACCCCTCAATAGGGCATGGTCATGCTGCAATTCCTCTCCTCTATTTCTCTGTCCTGTCAGGATTTGAGGGACACATGCACACATGCCTGGCATGTGGAGTACCACCATGGATATTGAAATACCCTAGCAATACTCAGTAACACAGGAATCCTATCTTTGTCTTATGCTAACCAATCCAAAAGCCGACATTCTAATGTCATCATGTCTTTTTCGTACTTAGCAGTTTTTTTTTTTTTTTTTGGAGAGGTTTTTGCTACAGGGCATGTGCGCTCACCAGAAAGACAAAGAGAGCCAGAGAGACAGAAAGTGAGAAATCACTCCCCTGAGGGGATGGCCATGCCGCCAATCCCTTCTCTTCCATTCTCCTCTCGGGATCTTGGGCACGCACGCACACACGTCGGCGTGAGTTTAAGCCACCAGGTCCATGACTCGAACTGCAGTCGACTATATGGGAGTCCAGTGACATAGCCATTATGCTAACTGCTGGTCCCCATACTTAGCAGTTTTAAACAAACTCGGCAATATACAATTTTTTTTTAATTGCCAGAATTAAACATCTACAGGGGCCAGCACGTGGCGTGGTGGTTAGGGGCACTGGATTCCCAGTTGGCTGACCCTGGTTCAAGTCCTGGATCTGGCAGCTTGCTTTCTCGCTCTCTCTTGCTCTCACGCTGTTCCTCTCTGGTTGAATGAAATAAATGAAATAAAATTTAAAAATAATCAAACATATATATTATTTCTTATTGTTAAAGATTTTTTTCTAGATTTTCAGAGTGCTGGGAAAAATTAATAGTTTTTTTTTGTTGTTGTTATTGACCAAAATAAAAGATGCCCAGTGACTATTAGATTGCTATTTTCTCATGTGCTAATCCAGTGGAATCCTTTTCTCTTTTTAAATGTTTGAGCACAAATTGGCTTTCACTAATATATTTGCTTTTATTTATTCAGTTGCCAGAGTGTGCATACACTTGTTAGAAACAGGGGGAGGGAGGAAGCATCCCCTAATGGGGTGTGGCCAAGCCGTAAGCCTTTCTCTTCCATTTCTCCATCCTGTTGAGATTTGGGGCACCCACACATGCATACCCAGTGTGATTTATAAGCCCCTGAGGGTAGAGATTTGAACTATAGTCTGCCATGTGAGATCCAGCTTCCTTAACCGCCAGGCTACAGGGCTAGCCTTCATCAATATATTTCAAAATATAAGAAATACTTAATAAAGCTGGAACTGAGGACCAGTGATTAAGGGAGCCACATCCCATGTGGCCAGCTGTGCAGTTCAAGTACCATACTCGGCAGCCAGAGAAACATGCTGGGTGTGTGTGTGTACCAAATCCTGACAGGATGAAGAAACAGAAGATGGAATTGTGGCATTACCATGTCCCACTGGCAGGTGCTTTCTCCTCCCTTTTTTTCTGCCTCTCTCTGGAGAGTGCACAGGCTCTCTAGCTTATAAAAAAAGCACAAAAAAAACCCCAAAGAAATGCTTGGTAAATGAAATTCTTTGCTTATTAGTAGTGTTTTCAAAGCAGCAGCACAAATAATAACACTTAAAATGAGAAGGTTATGGGACCAGGCCATGGTGTGGTGATTAAGGCAGCTGGATTCCACAGTCTATGGTGGACTTCAAGTCATGGACCCAGCAACTCAAGAAGCATGCTCAGTGCATGTGTGTGTGCCAAATCTGGAAAGGAGTGAGTGGAGGAGAGGGGATTACAGCGTGATTCCTCCTCATGGTGGGTGCTTTCTCACTTTCTCCCCCTCCTCTCTCTTCAGTGAGCACACATGCCCTCTAGCAGTTTCTAAAAACAAGATTATTGTACAGTTGTATACCATGTTCTCAACACAACAGCAAGAAGTTCTCCAAAAATATTTAGGTAGTAAGCTAATGCTTTATATCCCAACCTATGTATGACTGCCTGACATATCAATAAATAATACATGAAAAACTTAAACCAGTTAAGTCAAATTCACTTTTAAGCCATAAAGAGGCTAAGTAGAGATGTATTTCCCTTTGTTCGTAAAAAATAATGCATGTGTCATGGAGCTGCGAAGAAACTGAGAGCACAGAGCAGATGGGATTTTTGGCAAACATCAGGCAAGCCTGTCGGCAGCAGGAACTGGCTAATGCCCGAGCATACGGTGCTGCTAATACCTCAGTCAATTAAAGAAGTGCCGCTGAGGATTTGCCAGTCACAAGACATCTTAACTACCTTTATGAGCAGCTCCTTTGGAACTTCCTAGGGGGGCAGCCAGTTTAGGATTCACTTTGGAACAGTCAGCTGATGTCAGCCTTCCTATGAATGTATGCTCAGGCCTTCAAGACTGACAATAGGGAATGCTGCTCTCTTGCATGTTAGTATGTCACAATCTGAACAGCCCATGTGTAATTCATTCATCCATCCACAAATATTCACTGAACTTAAATGCTGAGTGTTTTAATATACCCATAACGAATCTTTTGTTTTCAAAGCTGATTGTGCTGCAGGTCAGCATGGGGCTTCCTACAAATGCCCACAGCTCTTCCTTCCTTCTGCACCTTCTTCTCTTTATGGCATTACTTTTAATATTCTCACTCAGGATAAAAGCTAAAATTCGTATTTTAAAATAAGAATAAGGTGAATACCAAGACTTGTCTTAAAGAAGCTGTCATTCTTTTTATGAGATTACAACACACATACAGTAAGTGAATTTTATCAAAATACAGCACATTTCTTCTACATATCCATAAAAATCAATTCCTATGTAAATAGTACTGAAAATCAACTAAAATGAATTAAAATTTACAAAGAGTTGTTAAAGGGTTTCAATTAAAAATTTTAAAACTATACAGTACAATAACCAATTGATAACATCTTGAAAGAAGTGCAATATTTGAGAGTTCACATATTTTTAAAAGTGCTGCCTATTTACTCTGACTAGCAAGAATGGAAAGTGAGTCCAACTCACTTCTTGCAAAAATAATGTAGGTTGGTGTTTCAGCTAGTCCTATAAAAGACTTCATAAAATCAAGGATGAAGAACAAATAACAGAATAAAAATTTCCAAATTATATTTCTTAGTAAGTAAAAATGAATTGCAATAACTAAATATTGCTCTAATGGAAGGTTCCAGACTAGCCTCAACTAAAAACAGTTATTGGTCTTCTATGGCACTTTTTTCCTGGTCCAAATAACCATGCATTCATTCTTACCACTGCATGTTACTCAAATTTTATCTGATTACATAGACAGAACAAAAACAAATAAAATTAATGGTCTGGATAAACAAAATTAATGAACCTCTATCATCAAATATTTGTTACAGTAACTAGGAACAAAGGCAATTGGTGGTAAAATACTATTACACTGATACACTCAGAAACCCTTTAAAGACTCCGAAGTGTCAAGTTCACATTTAACGTTACCTGTAGGAACAGCCCTTTATTTGAACTCCTTTACACACTGGTTGGCCTCAAGGGCCATGTCCCTTTCCTCTACAACTCTCCTCCACCACTGTGCCAGTTTCACAAACTTGCTTTGGTTTCCTAGCTCATGCGTACTATTTCCTTTTACTTTACCAAGGCAATGCAAGGCTATACAAAAATTAAGAGGCTTTCCTAAACCTTCTTACATTTTGTGTTATAGGCAACACTTAAAATGGGCCATTTTAGCTTCATTTGCTGCTTAAAATAAAAATTATAAATTAGATTAAAATGGAGTACTAAATATAAAACAGATCACAAGTACCACCATTTGCAAAAAAAAAAAAAGAAAAAGGGATTTCCATAGCACAGAAAATGCATGGACACCATCTGCAGTTGAGTTAAAAATTTTCTGTGACTAAAAAATTAAAAATTGAATCACCAGTAGCAAATGTATAGTCAATGGCTATGACAAAAACCAGTTCTGTAGAGCTCGTAAAATGCAATTATTGTCTTTTTTACTTTAAAAAGACATTACATATTTTATTGCATTATTCTATTAATAAAAACTTGTTTTTTTTCATTCTTTGCTTCCAGATTTTTCTAAGAAATAACTGTTTTAATCTGGCCTTGGAAAGTGAACCCACCAGCACCACCTTCACCTACTCACTCTTCAACTCAATATGCACATAGCAAAAAGCCAACACTTCAAATCTCTTGCCACATCAAAAGTAGTTTCAGCAGAAAAACATTAATACCAGTTGAATAAAAATAAGGGCCTAAAAGCTATGAGATAGATAGCTCTGCCATCTGTCTCTGGGCTACAATCAAGGCTAACTATTGCCTTGCACACAGTTCAGTCATGTGTATGAAATCCAAAAATAAACCTACAATCTATACAAAAACAACATAGATTTGTTTTTGTAACTTTGATTGCTATGCTTAAAAACCTAACAACAAAATTTATATGGTATGAATTCAACAGTCTCCTTTATATTCTGTACAGTGGTTCTTTCCCTCTAACCACAAGTTCCATTATTTCATTAATGTACAAATTTGAACATAATTTGAGTTCTTTATATATAAAAATAGTCAAAATATTCATTTCCCTTGCAAGTATCTTCTCATAAATCTTGCTGCCTTCCCCCCCCTCTTTTTTGTCCACAGTGCTTATGAAGAAACTTCTCTTACAATGATGAGTTCTACTGTATTTTGGAAAGTTTTTAGCAAGGACACTGCTTGTCCATGTTCAATATTGATAAAACTGTAGCCGTTAGCCTAGAAGAAAGAGGAAAAACGCTTTTAGAAAAAAATGTTATAATAACTTATTTGCATTTATGCATTTAAATTATTGCCAGGTAATTTACAAGCCTGGCAGAAAATAAGAATTACTTTGCAATTTAAAACAACGTATAGATTCATGAGCCCTACCCAGTACCTGTGGAAATAAAATCTCTAAATTTAGGCTCCAGGAACCTGTATTTTACCAAGGTTTTCTTAACTCTCATTAAGTAGCAGCCCAATGTTAGGTATCACTTGTCTAAGCCAGTATCAGATGAGTGGTTAAATCTGGGAACGTTAATATCCTCCTGAGGTGATCAAACTACAAACTACAATGGCAGCAGACCTAATTTTCCCATTGTCTTGAAGCTGTCAGATCAAGATTATGACACTTCTTACATTAAGGCTAATATTTTGAGGTCTACCTGTGTACCAGACACACAGTCCTAAATGATCCTTTGATTCTTATAACAACATCCAGAAAAGATTTTTATCATCTTGTTTTAGAGAAGAGAAAAACCACACATAAAGAGGTAAGTAACTCCGTAGTCAAAAACTGAAACCACAAATTCCCAAGTGATTAAAAAACTAAATGTGTGTCCGTGTATGTGCATAAACTGGAAGGAAGGGAAAAGAAGGTAAGTGCTATAGACAATGTGGTCAATACTAGCACCTGGTGACCTGTTTACGGGTATATGTTGTACTATTTGTACAGTTTTCTTTGCTCGAAATTATTGAAAAGTTTTTACAAAGTTTTTTTGAGTTATATTTTTTTAAATTTTGCAGCCAGGATTCAAACTCAGGCACTGTGGCTCCTGAGTCTGTACTTTCAGCTACTAAACTCTAATGACAGTGTATTTTTTGGCTTGGAGTTATTTTTTTTACAGATTAACTTCAGAATTAACAATCGTGAAGTCGGGGCAGAGCATGAGAACTGCATTTGTATCTTATGCTTATTTTCCTCCTACGGTAGAACTTCACTGCAAGTGTTTAGACACTGTGTTTAGGAACAGAGACAAAGAGGAGACATGGGAAAATAAGCAGGATTTATCGCTTTGAAATTTCCTTCTCCAATTCTCATATGATGACAGTCCACCTCTAAGAAGTAGTACTCTGAGGACCAGAGGGGATGGTGTGCAAGGCACTGGACTTCCACATGGCCAATCATGGTGTGAGTCCCTGGTGGCTTGCTTTCTCACTTTCCCTTTCTCTCTCTCTAGTGAGTGCATGTGCCCTATAGTAAATTTAATAATAATAATAAATGTCAATACTAGCACCTGGTGACCTGTTTACGGGTATATGTTGTACTATTTGTACAGTTTTCTTTGCTCGAAATTATTGAAAAGTTTTTACAAAGTTTTTTTGAGTTATATTTTTTTAAATTTTGCAGCCAGGATTCAAACTCAGGCACTGTGGCTCCTGAGTCTGTACTTTCAGCTACTAAACTCTAATGACAGTGTATTTTTTGGCTTGGAGTTATTTTTTTTACAGATTAACTTCAGAATTAACAATCGTGAAGTCGGGGCAGAGCATGAGAACTGCATTTGTATCTTATGCTTATTTTCCTCCTACGGTAGAACTTCACTGCAAGTGTTTAGACACTGTGTTTAGGAACAGAGACAAAGAGGAGACATGGGAAAATAAGCAGGATTTATCGCTTTGAAATTTCCTTCTCCAATTCTCATATGATGACAGTCCACCTCTAAGAAGTAGTACTCTGAGGACCAGAGGGGATGGTGTGCAAGGCACTGGACTTCCACATGGCCAATCATGGTGTGAGTCCCTGGTGGCTTGCTTTCTCACTTTCCCTTTCTCTCTCTCTAGTGAGTGCATGTGCCCTATAGTAAATTTAATAATAATAATAAATAAAATTATATAAATAATTCTTTTAAAAAATTGTACTCTGATCCCCCAAGTTGGCAAAAATTAGTATTTCTAAACTCAAAAGAAAATAATATATCAAACATAAAGCATAATTTTCAAGGTATAAAACAGAAGTACTTTAAACTATGCAAACACTTGAGAGTGTTATAAAGGAAAAGAAAATAATAAAAAGATTTATCTTAATTACCTGTATAATTTTATCACCGGGCTGCAATAATTTTGATGCTGGCCCTTCAGGCTGTACCCTTGTTACAAATATACCCTTTAATACAACAAAAAAGATAATTTAACCCAAACAGTATGCATAAATAACAGAGTACAGAAACAGTCTCCCTTCCATATCATGTCAACATTTGAATCACAATAACCAGTTTTCTCCCTGACTTCTCCACGTAATACTGAGATTACCCACAGTTCCTTATGCCTCTGGTAATTCTAACTTTGTATAGTCATTTCTACTACAGTGATGAATAATACTTCTATAGATATGCAGGAAAGCAGTTAAGAAAATTAAAATCCACTTGATAATATCATGAACATTTCAAAACTTTGGTTTAAGTTTTTCTTCAAACAACTAACTTGAACTGATCAAATTTAAAAGCAAAAAGCTAAACACAATACAGACGGAATTTGTCTACATAAATGTCTATTAGCTTTTCACTTACATACAACAGGCTTTGATTTAGCACGTAAAACTTCATGGGTTTCAGGCCAGCTGGTGGCAAGGTGGTTAAAAGGCAGCTGGGCATATATGTATACATGTCCACAATCCCAAAAGGAGAACTGGAGGAGGGATTGTAGTATGGCCAACCCCATGGGGAAGGGGCTAGTGGTTTCTCACTCCCCCGCCCCCCAACCCTTCCTGCTTTCTAGAAAAAGAAAACACACACACGCACACACAAAACTTTGTTTTTTTTTTCAAGGATATATAAACAAAACTTACATCATCATCAGGTCTGAATGGGTTTCCTCTACCTCCAACACCTCCTGATATGCTAAATCCAAGTTCTGGGTCCTTTTCAACCCTCACTCGAATCTGAATTATTATGAAAAAAAAGTAAACTGTTACTACTGTTTTAGAAAAAGGTAACACATCTGTATTTAAATATTGTTGAATTGAGTTTAAGCAAACATAAATATGTAAAAATTCATCAAAAATAAACATTTGGGCAGGTGAAGTGAAACTAGAATACAGAATGTTATGTTAATGAGTTAGTGGTGAGTTAAAGGCATAGCTGAGATTATTAAGCGCAGCTCCTAACTTCATTGTTTATCATATGAGGATAAGGAATCAATTAATGTTGACCCTATTTTACTTTTTAGATCTCTTACATTTTAAAGACACATTGCATAAACAGAAAATAGGTATATTATCAATTTCTATTTGTGTAACACACCTAAATTATATACAATCTCTGTCTAGTGGCTTTTCTTTATAAGACAACTTTAAAAAAATGATGGTTTGGAGATACTATTTCTTAATATGCTGAATCTGTTTATATGCTTCAAAGGGGTTGAAATTTTAAAACATGATCGATTGAGAGCTTTTAAAACCAAACTACAAAAAAGCTGTAAGAACTAAACTTTCATTACAAAACACTCTTTTTCAACCAGTCTCAACCAAAATGATTAAAGCATTAGATTTCTAGTTTTTAATATTACTGATCATTGTTAACAAATTTGATCATTTTGTTAATATTCAAAATTCGTGAATGTATGGATGACTTTTTAAGAACTTTAATTAAAGATTAAATAATTGTAGACTGCAGTCAAATTTCAAAATCTAAGGAAGATTTTCAGTGTCACAGAACAATATGCCACTTTAGCTTAATGGTTTATTATTTATATTTCTGAAGGTCTGACTATAGGAGTATTATCAACCCACTTTTGGAAAATGAGCTGCCTTAAAATAAAAAAAAGCCCAGAATACTATACTATTTCATATGATAATAAATTCAAAGTTAAAATCATAAAGCTTGACATCTAAAAACAACATAAAACTAAAACTCTAAACAAAATGATGAAAACTATGTTAAAATTCTATATGGATTTATATGCTAAAATAAATGAAAAGCTTAGTCTCATTTTCAAATAGTCTTGATTATTCTTACCTCTTGCTTTGCCAGTTCATGGCCTTGTCTAGGAGAACAATGGGGCTGTGTATATGGAGGCTGGTGGGCCACTTTCAGCATCAAGTAATCAATTAGTTGTTCTCTAGAGGGATGCCTTGCCACAGATGCCTGAGGGGGGTGATGTATATGACTATAATTTGCCTGAGGCCTGAGAGGCTGGCCCATCTGTCCATTACTCAAAGGCATCTAAGAAAAACATGAAGTATCTTAAAATGACCAGTAATAATGTGTTATTACATATATTTGGATTTTCTTCCAGGAAACTTACAAAAGCACTAGAATTCAAACATTCTAAATCATACAATATCATGCCAATTACAATTTTTCTCTAATTTTAAACCTTAAAAGAAAAAAGCTATTAATGTATTAATTCTAAACTTGCCTGGGAACTTGCTGATAGACTGAGGCTTTTAAATTTTCAAATTACAGTATATCATATCTATATTTTAAACTATTTGCTTTCTTGTTAGATGTAAATGTAACCTATCTTTCTTACAGCAACCAAAGGTTAAAATGGCAAAAAGTATGTCTACATTTTAAAATTTAAGTGAGCATATTATAAGGGTATCTTTTCCCTTATTATAGTTAAACACATAGTTGCAAAAGGTATACTTGCTACTATTTTTCTTTAGGCAAAAACTAATTTTTTATTGCCAGTACAACTTTTTCCTCTCTTAAACTTTTTTCTATTTTTTCCTTCCTTTCCAGATTTAACAAGCTACTTCAGCTATGAAGTAGAACACTGATTTATTTTTCATATATATGTGCACATACCACCTAGCAATGTGTTTATTTTTCATGATTTTCAAATCAACCGGTCTGAGACTTGAACCACGATTGGCCATATGGGAATCCAGTGCCTTAACCACCATGCCACCTGCTGGCCCCCACCTAGCAATTTTTTAAAAATATCTAATATTAATTTTATAGAATATCAACCACAAAAATTAAATACTGACTGACTTGTTTATCCTTCACAAGCTAAACAAAAAACGTGATACTATTAGTTTACCATTATTAAAGATCTTTTTATTTATTTATTTTTTAAGTTTCTGCTATAGAGTGCAGTGTGTGTGCTTGCCAGAGAGAAAGTGAAAAATCACCCTACGTGGGGGTGGCCATGATGCAATCCCTTCTCTTCTAGTCTCCTCTCAGGATTTTAGAAATGCAAGCATGTCTGGCACGATTTTCAAGCCAATGGATTCAGGACTCCAGCTGCATAGTTGGTCATGTAGAATCCAGTGCCTTAACCTCCATGCCATCTGCTGGCCTTTAATTTCTTTTTGTAAGTTTGCTATAGAGTGTATACACTCACTGGAAAGAAACAGAAAAAGAGAAAAAGAGAGAGGGAAAGTGAGAAAGTACCCTCCTCAGGAGGGTTGTCCACACCACAATCCCTTCTCCCCTATTCTCCTCTCAGGACTTTTGGCATGCACACATGTGAGCCTGGTGTGTTTTTCAAGCCACTAGGTCTAGGACTCGAATCACATAGTTGGCCATATGAGATCAAGTTGTCTTAACCACCATGCCACCTGCTAGCCTAAGAACTATCTTTGTTTTAATGCACCTCATTTTTATAGAAACTGAATCTAAATCTCAGACTTAAAATCATCTTCCTAGAAATGTAGCTAATAGTTTATTCTGTTAGTGTGAAGTATCTATTTTAGAAGTTACACTCTTATTACCAATATTTGCATATAAAGCATTTTTTTGTGTAAGGAAGGAAAACTCAGCTAGTCAATCATTTAAAATTTCCTAGTTAGTTATTAATAGAAAGGTAACCTCATCCACAAGGAAATCATGGGAAAACTAAAACAGCTGTGCTTCATTTCCCTTAAAATTATCCAAAACTATGAAAGTTTGGAGAGAGATATGGCAAAAGTTTCAAACTATAAGCTCTTTTCAGGTGGACTTTGCTGAAAGATACAAAATTGTTTGACTTTGGTGAAGAAGACTTGTACTTTTAAAAAAGGGGGGGCACTCTTTTTCATGGTGATACTTTAATAATTAATTCTAAAGTTTGGAAGCATACATGGGTGTTTATAGTATGGCACAAGGATGATAGTACTCTGACAAATACTCTCTTGGTAGGGGAGAAGGAAAATGAGGTGCTATATTCTCATTTTATCTTTGAAAACAACTATAGTTGCTTATTATTTAATCACTATAGATTTAAAACAATTTATTTGCCTGGGAGTAATTAACTGGTTGTGCTGTTGCTTTATTACTCATGCACAATTCTGTAGCTAGCCCTTGTTTCTCTTTATGTTTAATACCATTTATTCCTTTGTACAGATTCAGAATTTTTCTCCTGGGAAAAACCCAGATGATAATTACTACTCACCTAGCTTTAAGACTCCCTGATATCTGGATCTTTGGTCTTGTTCATATGAATGTTAAACATACATATGGAATGTATTAAGCAACAATTAGCAGGTGGCTCAAAAGATTAAAAAGCATAAAATGAACTCAGTAATCTAAACCACAAAATGCATATTAAAAAGAAAAAGAAACAGTGACAAGAGCTCAATTAAAAGAAAAATGGGTAAAATAAATACTTATGAACCTATGTATTAGATAGCTGGGTACCTAACTTCAAGAGCACTGTAAACTCTGCATAATAAATCACTGTGTTTCATTATTATTATATGTTTCTATTACAGTCATGGAATTAGTTAAGAAAATGAGAAAGAATAGCAGGCAGAGAATGGTAAAGAATTGGGATCAGCTACAGATAATCTGTTTCTAAATGAGTGATACTATCTTTTTGTCTTAAAAGTACTAAGACTACAACCATCATCTATCACATAAAAGTCTTTCAAGATGATGTTTAATCATATGTGAAGTATTTTTAAGTGCCTTTAGTAATAGCAAAAGACACCAGAATGAATAATTTAAGACAAGTTAATCTTCACTTCTTTAAATAGGTTTCCTATCAGTAATGCAAAAAAATCTTGATTCCAATGATGAAGTAAACAGGTAGTACTACAGAAATCCAAATTCAACAATAAAATTATCTCCAGTGTGGGAAAAAATCATAAAATAAAACTCAGAAATAGCAGAATCAAGTTATATTTTATATTTTTGAATTATGCTTTTTAAAATACTTACTAATCAAAGGAAAATGCTCAAAAGTTATTTTCAGTTAATATGTATTTCTAATTCAAAAGCTGGAAAACACAGTTAAACTCACAGATACTACTTCATTTATTTTCTGAGCACCTACTTTCATCAAGCTGTCTGGAGGAACATCTTTGTGACTAAGTGTAGCTGACGAATACTTCTGCTGTCCTGAAATGAATATTTCATCTTGACAAGGATCTCCTGGACTGGATGTCTTTGGTGGGGGGTAGAAATAGAAGGTAAACAAATAATGCTCTTTAAGATGTGAAACCAAAATGATGACACTTGAAAGAAGATTAAGAAAAAATATTGCTACATAGTGGAAAGATGAAAACTCAAATGAAATATTACCGTCATTACTGACATCTATTAGTACCTTTAACTTTCTCCAAAGTTAAAAGATGTTTGCTTCTGTAATGTGTGAAACAATATATGGATATATCTATATATCTATATGTGTATACACATGCATATATTGAATCTATTTATTTATGATGCATACATGGAAAAACAAATTTTACATATTCTACCTTTTTGTTTTACTTATAGCAATGACTAGTTTTTAATACTTTTTAAACAATTAATTATCAAAGCTAAGAATTTCACATTTTAAATACAATTAAAATATACCCTTACTGAGCACTATGAAAAGTTTTTGGTAAAAAACTTAACCGCTGTTTTTCTAACACACCACAGTACCACAGTGGATTTATTTTCCCTCTTAAATTGGTACTGATGACAGTACCAATCAATTTGTAATCTTATAAAGCTTGTTTTACCTTAATTCTATCACATTAATATTAGTTCAATATTTTTAAGAGTACTGGTTTAGAGAACTGCTTTTAAAATTAGCAAACTAGTTTATATTATTATATGTCTAATAATATCCTTATATCTCATAATTACCTTACTTAACTTTAGAGGAAAAATAGACTCTATTTCTGAATATTCCTTACTATTAGTATGTTGGAAAATAAAACACCTATATTTTAAATTTTAATTTAGTTCCAAACTCACCTAAGTATATTTTAGAAAACAAAGATGATAAAACATAGCACTACTGTTACGTTCAAAATAGTATATGGCTAGCAATACAGAAATGCAAACTATCATCATGTGAAGAATATCTGAAATCTATCATTATGATATACTGTAGGAGACATATAAATTTAAGGATTTAATCATTCAATCTTAGGGGGCCAGCAGGTGGCATGGTGGTTAGCTTGCTGGACTCTGACATGGCCAACTGCGGTCTGAGTCTCAGACCTGGCGGCTTGCTTTCTCACTTTTTCTCTCTCACATGTGCTCTCTCGCTCTGTCCCTCTCAGGTCAAATTGAAAATAAATCAATAAAGTTAAATAAAATAATTCCTCAAAAAAGGATTTATAATTTAATCTTAGAAGTTGCATTTGCAAAAGATCTGGCATGTGTAGCTAGTTGCTAGTTCAAACATGGCTTAGCATTTTTAGATGTGATTTAATTTTGTGTATTTATGCAAGAAATATTTTCCTTTTCCCTTTTTGAGAGGTGCTTTTAGAATACATAATAATCAATTTAGTTTACAGATTAAAATTTAAACTCGAGCTCAAATGCACAACTTGTTTATCTACTCTTTAAAAGAACAAGAGTATAAGGAGTGAAAGTAAAATTCAATGGACTCAAAAGTACTGAATTTAAGAAAACGAGCATAAATTGTAAACGACTTCAGGAAGAAAAATTGTTCCAGATAACTAGAAATGGCAGAGATTAGCCAGGAGTTAATAAAAACCATTGTTCTTTACTCCAGGACTCTGTTGGAATAAGGTACTGATAGTCATCATTCTTCTTTTTCCCACTTTCAAATTCAGAAGTTTCAAAATGACAGCTGCCACTGTGATAGCACAGAACCCCATCCACAGGAGGTGACAGGAGACAGGGCAAGACTAGGTCAGGCACAGTCAGAGCACAGTGGATCTAGGAGATTTCTCCCACTCTAAAACACAACAGAGCAAAACCAGGGATATTTTCTAGAAATGGGAGAGGGGAGGAGGAGGTCCAACAGCACAATAAAAGACCCAGAAGTAAGCAGAATCAATATGGAAATAAACTGTGGAGAGGGGGTAAAACAGGGTTAGAAGAAGAAAAAGATCTTTTTAGGTTGGAAGGAGAGAGGCTTACATAAACATTGGTTTACACCTCAAGTTGTTTTGAAGAGAAAAATCTTAAAACAGCCACGCCAGAGTTGCTCTGTTCTTTCTTTCACTGTAATTTTAATCCCTCACTTTAAAATTAAAATAATAAACCCTGGGGCCAGCAGGTGGCACAGTAGTTAAGAAGCTGGACTCTGACAGGGGTGGTTATGGTTCAATTTCCAGACCTAGCAGGTTTAAAAGAAAATCACACCAGGTTTATGTGTGCCCATTCTTCTGAGAGGAGAATGGAGAAGGGACTGCAGCATGATCATCCCCTCCTGGGGGTGATTTTTCATATTTTCTCTCTCTGACAAGTGCACACACCCGAGGACAAAGCCTAAAGAAAACAAACCAACCAACCAAAAAACCCTCTCTTCTTCATTACTAAGGGCTATGGTAAAATGCACATAATAAAGGATTTGGATTTCAGTTTTATCTTATCATTATTTATTAAAACATCTGCAGCCTCACATTTAATCATATTCAGTGAATTATGATTGAACTTAGTTCTGGATAGTGCTTGCTATTAGCCAATCCTCAATCACTGGGGTCAAAACCTGGAGCTAGGGAGAGCAAGACATATACATATGTTTTGACAGGATCTCACTGTTGCTATCCTCTCGAATAAGCCTACTGACTTGGCAGGGACTACAGCTGTCTGTCATCATATATATGTTCACATATGGCCAGGAATCGAATCCAGTCAGGCTTGGGTTCAATTCTTATATGCTTCTGGCCTGTGAAGCATGGTGTCTTAGTAGTGCTACTGAAGCTTGGTCACAATTTTAATATTAAGAGAAAAACTCCGCAAATAATAATTTTTAAAAACCTCTTATTTTCCCTATTGTTCACCTCTTTTTTGCATAAATAAATAAGAAATGACTACTTGATTAATGCATGGCCAAAAAAATCATAAGAGATAAAGACTAAATAAGCTTTAAAGAAAGTTTTAGAACCAAGTCATGGAAGAACTCAAAGCAAATCAAGATTTTCAGCCCATGTAAAATTTTAAATTAAATTAATTATTTAAAAAATTTATTACAAGGCATGTGTGCACAGTACAGAAAGAGATAGGGAAAGTGAGAAAGCATCCCCCAGGGGGAAAAGTCATACCACAATCCCTTCTCCTTCAGTCTCCTCACAAGACTCTGAGCACCCACACAACTGCCTAATAGTGCTTTTCAGGCCACTGGGACTGGGGCTCAAACCATGCAGTCAGCCATGTGGGATCCAACTGCCTTAACCACCACACCACTGGCTGACTCACCTCACAATAAGTCCCCCCACCCCAGAAACATTAAAACATGTAAAAATTGGGATTTCCTCTTCTATGCACTGAAAGTACTGGTCTACTACTGTAGGTACTCACTCGAAAAATGTGCCCACCAGAACCTCTTCCATCTGCAACACTCAAGGCAAGACTGCCCTGGCTGCCATGCAGATCCCTAGAGCTGCCATAGTGAAAACTGCTTACTGCAGTAAAATTGGAATTAAAGGACCTTGACAGCATACTCTGAATAAAGAGGGGACAGATTTAACAGAGATTAGTGTAGCATGCAAAATCCACGAGACAAGTTAAGTGTATAGATTTATATACAAGTAACCCCAATACCACACAGAAATATCATGCAACATTGAATTTTCAGAGCACTGAAGGAAACTGGTACTATTTACCATAAATTTACACAGCATACACATACACACACACATATTAATTACATGGTTAAGTGCCAAGGAAGAAGTACATATACCTGCTTTTCTAAATACTATTATTTCCTTTACTCCTAATACATATTATATATGTCAGAAAAATTGGAATTGATGCCATACCCAAATGCTATTTTTTCAATATAAAGATAAATTTTACCGACAACCAGTAATTTTTTTTTTTTTGAGAGGTTTTGCTATAGGGTGTTTGTGTTTGCCAGAAAGACAGAAAGAGAGACAGAGAGACAGAAAGTGAGAAATCACCCCCTGGGGGAGGATGGCCTTGTCACAATCCCTTCTCCTCCATTTTCCTCTTGGGATCTTGGGCATGCACATACACGCACCTGGCATGAGTTTATTAAGCCACTGGGTCCGGGACTCAAACCACGGTCAATTACATTATACCAACTGCTGGTCCCAATCACCAGTAATTCTAAGTCAAATGAATTTCTAGAGTCTACTTCACTTATAGAAATTTACTCTGTGTTGTTAAATAAACCGAGATTTTAAACATACATATTAAGTAAAACATACATCCTTGCAAAAACTAATCCAGTTCAAGTTCTAAAAGAAGTTGCTTTCCACATGTGGAAAAACAGACACAATTTTAGGGTTTCACTTTGAAAAAGCACTCATTGCTCTATAATTATCCAAAGGATAAAAACTAGAACATGTACATGTAAACAAATTTTTCCTATGCAAATAAACAGACATTAATAACCACTATGTTTCAGGAGTTACTGGTGGACTCTGCTGTTTAAACTTGAAGAGGGAAGCACTCAACCTCCCCAAGATTGAGTATATAGGAACATGCTGATCACAGAACTGCCTGAAGATTTACCTGAGTCAACACCAGATTGCTTAGATTTTGAGGTTGATATCTCATACCAATAAACATTAACACAAGATTCCAGAAAGAAAAAAGTTCTATGAAAATACTATGTATACTTTTTGTTATTTTGTGTATTTTAAAGTAGTAACTAAAGAAACAGGTAAACTTAATAGCCCAGATCTGCAGTTTCTCACATTGTTTCACCAAGAAGGATTTAGCAGGGGCAATTCAGGGGTGCTAAAAGTATAGAATATAAAAATAAAGCTATCATTCAGTCCAAATAGAAAAGTGCAAATGATCTGAATAGACCCTTCTCAAGAGAAGACATACAAATGGCCAACAGATACATAAAAAAAAAAAATGCTTAACACATATAATCAGAGAAACGCAAATCAAAACCACAATGAGATACCATTTTATCCCACTTAGAATGGCTACTACCAAAATGACAAAGAACAACAAATGCCAATGAGGATGTGAAGAAAGGTAACTCTAACTCACAGTTGACCGTTTATACAGTTTTACTGTGAATTAATACAACCACTATGGAAAAACAGTATAGAGGCTCCTCAAAAAAAACAAAAATTGAATTTCCATATGATCCAGCAATCCCTCTACTGAGTATATAATCAAAGCAAAATAAATGAGCATTTTAAAGAGGTATGTGTACTCCCTTGATTACTGGAGTATTATTCATGCTAACCAAGATAATAGAATTAACCTAAGAGTCCATCAACAGATGAAAAAAGAAAATACAGTACCTCTACACCATATAAAACTATTAAACCATAAAAAGAATGTTATTCTATTATTCTTAGCAGCATGAATGAGTCTGAAGGACATTATGTTAAATGAAGTCAGTCAAGCACAAGAAGAGAAACACTGTAAGTTCTCTCTCACATGTATAAGTTAAAATAGTTGATTTTGTGGAAATAGAATACAAGGAGGAAAGGATGGTGGGGAGGGGGAACTGGGAAAGTTTGCTTAATGGCTACAAAATAATACCTAGACAGAAGGAATAAACCCCAGTGAGCAACAACATTATAAAGCAACTGTATATAACAAAAATTTATTATTTAATTTAAAAAAGCTAGAAGGATATTGAATGTTCTCAACACAAAGAAATGGTATGTGCTTGAGATAAAAGATATAATTACCCTGATGTGCTCTCATTACATTATATGCCTGTACTAAAATATCATACCATCACCCATACCGTTCATAAATATGTATAACTGTTATTTGTTAATATATTAACAATAAAAAGAGAAATCCCATACATTCATTTGATACACACAGATTTAATAAGTGGTTAATTTGAATGGCCTAACTGAACTTTGTTTTTTGACATTTACTTATTTATTTTGATAGAACTTTTAATTATATATAGATCTTGGAACAAAGCTTTTCTGCCATCCAGAATGTATACATGACCATATTCAGATATTTCACTGAATAATAAAACTGAAGCTCAAAACAGGTCTGGCTGTATAAATATTCAGATGTAGGCTTATGCATAGGCAACCATATCAAACTTCACTCTGTCACAACACATTTTGCAGAGCTCAATTAAATGCTAGGTGTATGTCCTGGGCTATGCTGTTCAACACATGCTGACAGCTGTACAAGGACATGTGAACCTGGCATTTACCATGTTTTTTTGGAAGAGGTTTTTGCTATAGGGTGTGTGTGCTTGCCAGAAAGATAGAGACAGACAGAGAGACAGAAAGCGAGAAATCACCCATTAAGGGGGATGGCCACGCCACAATCCCTTCTCCTCCATTCTTCTCTCGGGATCTTGGGCACGCACGCACACGCGCCTGGTGTGAGTTTAAACCATTGGGTCTGGGACTCAAACCGCGGTCAAGTACATGGGAGTTCAGCAACATAACCATTATACTAACTGCTGGTCCCGAAGACTAGATTCTTAGCTGACCAAAGTGGCAAATTTTAATTTGGGGATTTACCTAGCAAGGTAGAAGCAAGAATTATGAAATCTGCTGAGGAAAATTCTTAAATGTCTACTTTGCCATCAGAATTATGGTGGGAGGCTATGTGTTTCTTTGGTGTAGAGAAAATAAACATCCTGTAACACCCTTCAACACCCTTCAGTACTTTGAAGTTTGGAGTCTAAATCATGATTCTACAAGTTAACTAGTAATACATTTATGTAGACATATGTAGTTTTTTTTTTTTTTTTTTTTTTTTTTTTAAGGTTCCTGCCATAGGGTGCATGAACTCACAGGGAGAGTCAGTCAGTCAGGTGAGAGGGAAAGTGAGAAATCACCCCCCAGGACGGAAGAGCCTGGACGCAATCCCTTCTCCTCCATTTTCCTACCAAGATTTTGGGAATGCACGCACATTGCCCAGTGTGATTTTCAAGCTGATGGGTCTAGGACTTGAAACTTGGTCAACCACAAGGGAGTTCAGAGCCATAACCACTATGTCATCTATGGCCCCTATGGAGCACTAAAAAAAAGGGGGGGGAAGGTGGGCAGGTGGTATGGTAGGTTAGGGCACTGAACTCCCATATGGCCAATTGCAGTTCAAATCCTGAACCTGGTGTCTTGCTTTCTTACCCCACTGCCCTTCCCAGGCTCTCTCTGGTCAAATTGAATAAATAAAATTAGATAAAATAATTATTTAAAAATTGTTTAATTTCATTTGTTATTATTTTAAAATTTATTATTTTTTAATTTGACCAGAAAAGAGAATGTGAGAAAGCAAGAAAAGAATCTGTCAGGTCCAGGACTCGAACTGTGGACAGCCATCTTGGAATCCGGTGCCAGAACACCATACAATCTGCCGGCCCCTGCAGCACTTTTAATATGCACACCTAATGAGTAAGAGTAAGCATGCAGCACAAAAGTAGCATCAATAAATTTTAAAACTTTCAGAATCATATTTAATGTTTTTAGAATTTTTTTTTGAGAGGTTTTTGCTATAGGGCGCATGTGCTCGCCAGACAGACAGAGACAGACAGAGACAGAAAGCGAGAAATCATCCCCCGGGGGGGTGGTCACGCCGCAATCCCTTCTCCTCCATTCTCCTCTTGGGATCTTAGGCATGCACGCACACGTGCCTGGCATGAGTTTTAAGCCACTGGGTCCAGGACGTGAACTGCGGTCGACTACGTGGGAGTCCAGCGACATAGCCATTATGCTAACTGCTGGTCCCTAGATTTTTTTTTTTGGAGAGGTTTTTGCTATAGGGCGCGTGCGCTCACCAGACAGACAGAGAGAGACAGAGAGACAGAAAGCAGGAAATCACCCCCCAGGGGGGATGGCCACGCCGCAATCCCTTCTCCTCCATTCTCCTCTTGGGATCTTGGGCACGCACGCACATGTGCCCGGCGTGGGTTTAAGCCACCGGGTCCAGGACTCGAACCACCGTCAACTTCGTGGGAGTCCAGCGACATAGCCATTATGCTAACTGCTGGTCCCCCTAGAACTTCCTGATATGAAATGAAAGCATCTTTTTTCTTTATTTATGACAGAGTAAATGTGTATGTTGGTCAAGAATGAGTGAGTGAATGAGTGAGAAAAATGGGAAACATCATGATCCCCTTTCCTCCCATGCTCCATCCAGCAAGCATGTTTCTGGGTCACCTGAGGTGAGGATGTGAAAACTCTAGTCACTACATAGAATCTGGCTTCTCTTGAGCAGCTTCTACTGCTGCACCAAAGAACCAGCTTGGAAAACTTATCTTTTCATTCCCCCAAAAGGTTTTTGCCTTAGGGTGCATGTGCTCGCCAGAGAGAGAGAGAAAGACAGAGACAGAGACAGTGAGAGGAAAGTAAGAAATCATCTCCTGGGAGGATGGTCACACTGCAATCCCTTCTTCTCCATTCTCCTCCTGGGATCTTGGACACACATGCACAAGCGCCCAGTGTGATTTTCAAGTCACCAGGTCCAGGAATCAAACTACAGTCAACTACATAACCACTATGCCACTGGCTTGCCCCGAGAAAATTTATCTTTACACTAAGAACTTACAAAATATGAAACAAAAATAGGGAACCAGCAGTTAGCGTAATGGCTATGTCGCTGGACTCCCATGTAGTTGACCGCGTTTTGCGTCCCGGACCCGGTGGCTTAAAACACACACCGGGCGCGTGTGTGTGCGTGCCCAAGATCCTGAGAGGAGAATGGAGGAGAAGGGACTGCGGCGTGCACATCCCCCCCCCATGGGGGGTGATTTCTCGCTTTCTGTCTCTCTTTCTCTCTCTGTCTGTCTGTCTGGAGAGCGCACGCGCCCTATAGTGAAAAACCTCTCCAAAAAAGAAAAAAAAAAGAAAAAAAAATAGGGTAATTTTTGTTGCCAAAATTGAGAAATAACTGTGCAGTAATAGTCGCTGGCACTTTATAAACAATAAACTAATTTAAAGAGTTTTAAAATTTAATTTCATTCATTCATTCATTCATTCATTCATTCATTTATTTTAATTTGACCAGAGAGGGACAGAGTGTGAGAGAGAGAAAACAAGATAGCAAGCCACCAGAGGTCCAGGACTTGAATTGCGGTCGGCCATATGGGAGTTCAACACCCTTAATCACCATGCCACCTGCCTGCCCCAAATTTAACTATTATTATTAGAGAAAACACTCCCTAGTAGGCATGGTCACCTCTTAATCTCTTCTTTTCCATATCTCCATCCTGTCTGGATTCTGGGAGTGCACGTGTAATTTTGCAAGCCACCGGAGCTGGGATTCAAGACTGCGTGGTCTGCCACATGAGATACAGGTCCCTCAACCACTAGGCCACGGGGCTGACCCTGCCAGATACCATTCTAAATGCTTTATATATGGTACTAGCTCATTTAATTTTTAAAAGAGTAGTTCCTTTTACTGCAGATTTTACAGATGAATCCAACTGAGGTAAGGGAAGTCTAAGTTACTTGTCCAGTTAGCTAAAATATAGAAGAGTTAGAATTCTGAATAGTTATGCTCTCTCTCTAAATGCTATATAATACAGTAGCTTTTTTTTAAACCTAAAAGGTAACATATATTGATTTTATGATAAATTCTTTTTAATACGGTTAAATTCAACCACCTACCACATACATTATCCTGGGATGTGGTTGAGTACACATATTGTATTCATATGTGTTCAAATATTTATCTGAAAATAAAAATTTTACAAAAGATTAAGTAGAAGTATAATGTCACAAATACTTATTAAGATCAGAAAGAAACAGACACTGAAGACATTTTAAAAAGACATGGAGAGAGCCAATAGGTGGTGTGGTGGTTAAGATGCTAGACTCCCACATGGCCAACTGTAGTCTAAGTTCTGGACCTGGCAGCTTAGTTTCTCACTTTCTCTCTCTTCTGTCTCTCTCTGGTGAGCACATATGCCCTATAGCAAACTAAAAATAATTAATTATTGTTTTAGAAAGACGTGGAAACTAAAATACCCTATGAACAATACAGCTGAGCTGTAATAACAGTAGCATATATACTTCGTTATTTAATAGAAATGCTTCCCAGCCAATGAGCTGGAATATACTGTAGTGCACTCACTAGTCAATTAGCAGTCTGGGAGGTGAGGGCCAATGGGAAAGAAGATGCCTCTTAACTTTCAAGTACGATCTATGCGTCCTTGGAAATGGGAATGATCCTGTCAGCTATATATTTGCATTCAGATATAGTCTGCCCTATCTCTTTGGTCATAAGGCTTCTCTTAGTTTCACTGAGCCAGTTCTCATCTTTAAACTACCGATGGGCACAACAGGGAAACTACTGTTTACACTCTCCCAGAAACTGTAGAGCACACTCCTAAATATGCTATATGCAATGAATAAAAAAGCTGAGAGGCACATTGAACGACAAGATGGATGCTACCTGCTTCCTATTTACCGAAGTCCAGGAGAGAAGTGGGAGAACTCCTGAGATGTAAACTACACAAAAATAACCATTAAACTCATCTTTTTCTTCAAATCTACTCCTTGTCAGGTCTAGCAGTAGTTAACAGCAACTCCAACAACCAGTTATTCATTCTTGAATCCATTCCTTTGTCTCAACTCTACTGATAACACTTCACATTTCACTTATCTGGGTTACTAAGCAGTTTCATGGCTCAATTTGACTATAGCCTCTCCCTCTTAAAGTCCAGTTCACATTGTTCAACAAGTTTCATTATGAAACACAGCTATGTTATCCCTTTGCTTAAGAAATTGCCAAACTCCTTGGATAGGGAACACAAGTTCAAAAGTCCTAAACAGTGTGTGTAGTTAAGAGCTGAAACAAAAATGATTTTTAATCAAGTAGCCTAACACAGATAATCAGCTTTTAAAGTCAAGAGGACAGTGCTGAAAAGGGCTAACCACAGGCTGAGATTTAATGTGAATTGATATTAGGTACTAATCATAATCTTATGTAGATACTAATCATAATTACAGGTATTTATTTCTGAAAATACTTATTTAAAGAGTTTTTAAAAATGATTCATTTGAGCCATGTATGTTCAGTCGTTTTAAAAACACATTTAGAAGGCTGGAAGGAGGAGCAATGGTCAAAGTGATACTACACAAGGATGATGCACATGAGTGTATTTTGGGTTTTCATCTGGAGACGTCCCTGAGTACACCACAGATGTGAGTGCCTATGATCTGGGGCTGGCTGAAGCTATGGATAGATCACGGCATTAAGATTCTGTTGAGGGTACAGTTTCTGTCTCTCTTCCTCACTCATGAAAGATCCAAACAAAAAAATTAAGAAATTTAAAAATCAAATTTTATATTTAATAAGTATAAGATAGATTATTGCTGATAACTAACCATGGCACTAGTCTTGGCTTTACAGGCTAACTTTTTCCCTCCCTCACTCCCACCCCATCCAATCACTCCCTTCCTTTTACTAGAGAAAGAAAGAGAGGGAGAGGGGAAAAAGCACACTCTGAGGCGTGGCCATGTCACAATCCCTTCTCCTCCATCTATCTTTTTGGAATTTTAGGCAAACATACACATGTACCTAGTGTGTTTTTCAAGCAAAAAGGGCCAGGACTTGAACTGTGTGGTTGGCCATGTAGAATCTGGTTTCCTTAGGACCAACAAATGGTGTAATAGTTTAATTGCTGGACTCCTACGAGGTCAACTGTGTTGTGGACTCCTACGAGGTCAACTGTGTTGGCCCGGACCTGGCATCTTTAAACTCTGCCTGGGCGCTTGTGTATGCAAGCCCAAAATCCTAAAAGGAGAATGGAGAAGAGGCTGTGACACGGCCAATGCCCCTGGGGAGTGATTTCTTGCTTTCTGTCTGTCTCCCTGACAAGTGCACATGCCCTTTAGCAAAAAACAAAAAACAAACAAAAAAATAACAAAAACAAAAAAACCTCTCTTTAAAAAAAAACAAGTAAAGAATCTGGTTCCCTTAATCACTGGGTCATGGGCTTGTACCAAGGTAATTAAAAAAAACTAACTTCTTTGAAAAGATGAATATCTAAACATAAAGGTATAAAATAACATAAGCATGAGTTATTTTATTAACTATTAGTAAGCTACACTATAAGCTACATGAGAACCAGAGAAAGACATAACTGAATTCAAGTAGATCAGAAATGCAGTTTAGAAAAGCCAGGAATAAATGACATGGTAGAAGCCATCTCTGTCAGTTATGTTAGTTCACTTAATGTGGACTGGCAAAAAAAATTATACGAAGTAATTACATTTGCAGTACATTTCTTGTTTTTTTTTTTTTTTTTTGAGGGGGCTAACTATAATATGAGAGATATTCAAAAAGTTCATGGAAAATATACATTAAAGAAAACTATACATAGATTTCAAAATTTGCATGCCTCAAAATAAACTTGTATTTTAACTCAATTTTCCCCATGAACTTCATAAAGTCTCTTTGTATAGTGAACTATCAGGTTGTGGGAAAAGTCATGATGTATTTTTCTATGCAAAAATGTGTCATGATATTTCCAGTGACCCAATATTTTCTTATACTATTTACAGGATCTACAATTACAAATAGTGTGAAATCAGAAAATGCTAAACAGAGTCAACATGCATTACCCCTAGGATGCATGCACAATTTTAGAAAGATACATACATAAACATAAAATGAATATATGCCCATCAGAAACAATGGAGAGTAAGGGAGGGGGAAAAAAGCTTACACTAGCATCTGTACTGTTTCAGCTTAAATTTTGAACTCCACTCCAGTACCAGTGTAAAACTCTTAGAATATAAGTAGATAATCAATAATTCACAGTATCTCTTTTCACCTTATTTGAAAAACAAAAAATGGCAAATATTTTTAAGAAAAATAAGTAAATCTATAAAGAGAATGAAAAACTCATGTTCAATTACCTTTTCTAATTTTTTGGCCTCAATGTGTCGAAGTACTTGTTCTCGCCAATCATGAGGAACTTTACTTTTTCCTGGAGGATCTAATAAAGAATGCTCAGAGCCAACCCTTGCATTTGGTCTTTTTGAAGGACTAGTCCGTGAATAATTGAAATCACTAACTGACATAGTTCTCTCTGGTATTTCATTTACAGAAGGTCGAGCACTCTGAGGCCTTGATGCGTTTGGACCATCAATGCTGTATGTTCGTGCAGAAAGAGGTCTCTGTGAACCTGATATCATTGGAGGAGTTCTGCCTACTGAATGTAATTCTCTGTATGATAAATAATCCCCCTCAGGGATTTGGGCCCTTCTTGCAGGACCTGGATCACCCAGATTTACAGAGGCAGTAGAGGACACACTACTTTGTCGCTGAATTGTAGTTCGAGTTACTGGAGGAATGAGTCTGTCATTTGGAGAGATGGCCCACATTTCCCCATGTCTTGCTGAGCCAAGTCTTTGATGTAGATGGTATGTAGTATTAGCTCGAACATTGTTATGGTTAGAAAAATTCATATTGGCAGGATGTTTAACATAACTGTGATTTTCCATGCTCTCTGACCTAGGAAGGCGCTGAGGAGGAAAACTGACATGGTCTATTTGGGGATTTTGCTTGGAGTGCCACAGAGTGTCTTTGACTGCAGCGCTGCTACTGTACTGGATATTATACTGTGGAGGACCATACACTGGAGGCATAGATTGTGGGCCACTTGTGGTAGGGCCTCTTAGAATATTCGTCTCTTCAGGATTATGATTTGAATCAAATGTGAAAATTGTCTTTGTACCTGATATTAAATCAGAAGACGACGACGACCCAGTAAATACTTGCAATGGTTGATCATACAGCAGTGTGGCTGACTTGCTCCTGACTATATTTTTTCCGTCAATGGCAGATGTGATTTTAACAGTTGCACTTGGCTGCTGAGGTCCATTATCACTAAGAATGTCATAAATTTTTAAACCTCCAGTCTCCATGTTAGTTATGCTATGAGATTTCACAACTGATACAACTGGACCACTTCTCTGAGGGGAGAGATCTTCAGTGCTTTTGGAAATACCCATGTCAACAGAAGAACTGGTATCATGTGACTCAGTCCTACTGGGAGACTGTGGAGTTTCCTCAGAATGTCCATTTATCTTATTTATAGATTTCAGGTTAGAATACTTGTTTCCATTTTCCAAGTGCTCAGCTTCCCCTTTAGACATGCTTAAAAAGCCTGTTCCAAGCATTATATCTTGTGTCTTTGATCTTTCCACCATGTCTGGTTGAAATGTATCATTCATTACAAGTTTATTAAGATTCATATTAATATGGTCTAATTTATGAGATTCATCAGATGTAGCTGTTGAGTCAACACCTTTCTCAATTAGAACTAACTGCTCTTCAATATTCAAATCATATTCAGGTAAGTTAAAATCTTTTTTATCCTGATCCTTGAGTTTTTCCTCTGTTGCACTGTTTAAAATATCTCCATTTTGTAAAAGGCTGTTGAAATTTTCATCTTCTTGCCTAAAATAAAGATAATTTTATAAAAAACATAATAAAGCCAAGTTTTCTTAGTAATAGGGGAAATATACAAGTATAGGTACACAAGTTAAAAAAGTTGTGGAATACAGTAATTTTAAACTATCTTAACAGTCAAGTAATATTAGCTTATATTAGGTTGGTGACAAGTAAAACAACAGTTAAAATTCGTTGAAAGTATCAGGATTGTTTCTCATCAATATGCTAAATCTAATCTGTCACAAAATAACTTTTTAGGGCATAAGTGTGCCCCAGAGAGAAAGAGAAAGAAAAGTGAAAAATCACTCTCCAGGGGGTGACCACACTGCAATCCCTCCTCCTCCGTTTTTCTCTAAGGATTCTGAACATGCATGCACACATGCCGAGCACATTTCCCAAGCTACCAGGTCTGATGCTTGAACTGCACAGTTAGTCATGTGGGATCCAGCTGCCTTAACCACCACATAAGCAGTCTGGCCTGTGTCACAAAATAGTTTAAGGCTACTAAACTCTGAACAAAAACTATGAATGAAAGTGGAATTATACATCCTCTTCTGCTCCATTTTTTATGACAATTCTAAAAATTGAAACGTTTTAAGATAAGCAGATTATGAAGAGAAAAACCAATAACCAGGATAAATGAAGAGCACGGGACATTTTTATGGGTAATTTTGAAGCTTTACATTATTAGTCAGTCATATGAACCATGGTTAACCGTATTAACTAAACTGTTCTATTAGAATCAAACATATAAAGAAATTGTACAGAGAACTGAATAATTGTCCAAAGTTCTATGTTAAATATGTAAAATGGATAAAAACAAAATATCACTCTTTTAAGTGACTATATGTTCTATTTGACCTTTGACCAAATATTTTATAAATGTGCTATTCCAAAACTGGAGAAAACTGGAGAAATTTTATTTTTACTTGGTATTACAAAAAATTAGTAAGAAATTTGGAGAAAACACATTCTTAGGAATAACTTTTATCACAGTAATGTGTTACAATTTTTCTATTTTATTATTGTTGTTAATGTCTTATTATGCCTAACTTACAAATTAAACTTTATCACAGGTATATACTAGTATGTATAGGGTTTTGTACAATACTATCCGTACTTTCAGGCATCCACTAGGGGTCCTGGAACAATACATATTCCCTACAGGTAACAGGAGACTATTAGTTCTGTCTAACCACTTCTCTAAAATTGATGAAATCCAGGACAGCTGGTGGTGCACCCTTAGCTGAGCCTAAGGAGGATGGATCCCACATAGCTAACTGTGCAGTTTGAGTCCTGGATCAAGAGGCGGGAAAAACACACCAGGCAGGTAGGTGTGTGGTGAGCATACCCAAAATCCTGAGAGGAGAATGGAGAAGAAGGAATTATGGCATGACCATCCCTCCTGGTGGGGTGCTTTCTCACTTTCCCTCCCTCTCTCTCTGATCAGTGCATGCACCTTATATCAAAATTTAAAAAAGAGAGATTATGAAACCTTTTATGTTTTTGTCATGTATGTATTACTTGCTATACTCTTCCTATTTACTATACAAATAAATAATTTTGTAAAATGTTCACAAACCTGATTTTGGAATTAGTATCAATATGAGCTTGTTTAACTGGAGAGCAGAGTGAAGTGTCTTGACTGCTATCAGTATTAAGAGAAACTGAATCAGACATCCGAGATGGAGAAGAACAATTGCTGTTATTCTGATTGCTATTGTGTGTAACTTCATCTGATAAAGAATCTGTATCCTTTGTATCATCTGAAATAAACAAAAGAGTTAATAGCAATGATCAATTCGCCAAGAATTTGCGTGAGATGCTTTCCTGGTTAATGACATGGCCGACTGTCCTGGTTCCATGTGAGGTCATAAATAATATAGATAAAAAGATAACCAGAGACAACCCTGAAAAATTAGTTCAAATTTACCCAGATTAAAGCATTTTAAAATAGTGATACCTTAATTTCTTAAATATAATCAACATTACAGTTACTCAGAATTGTATTTAGTTTAACCACTTGACAAGATGATTCTACGTATTGTCTTCTATGGCCGACAATTTAGCGGATATGCTTTCTAGCCATTTACAACTCTTAAAACTAATAAAAAATAGTTATAGTTCACAACTTTTGTAAACTTTTCTGGATAAGAAATTATTTTACATGTGTGGAATTTTTTAATGTCTACCTGATAATAAAAAAAGCAATGCAATTAATCCAGAAACACACACACATACACACACACATACAATTACCAAACAAACCAAGAGATTTGCATAGGTCAGCTCTCTCATTTCTTCATGTTTTTAAGGCATTTCATATAATTGTTTATGGTACTCTCAGAATGTGAGATGGTTGTGTGTGTAGCAATTACATAACTAGAAATAGATATGTTCATTTTCTTTTAAAGACAATGTAATAAGCAGTAGTTTTCAAAAGTAGTGATAAAAAAGCTGTTTCAAACTTGAGTCTAATCAAATCATGGAAATGGGGTATGCAGAATGTTTACACACAATTGTATGAATTAAAGGTATTTCCGTTGTTTTAAGAGCTTAGTAGCACAGCTCAAAGCGTCTGGATTGCATTTACAATTGAAAATAGAGTGCATGGGGACTCTGTACCTCAACCTCAAGGTATTTGGATCTAAGATTTTTTTTTTTTTTTTTTAGGGATTTTTGCTTCAGGGCATGTGAACTCACCAGAAAGAGAGAAAGACAGAAAGTGAGAAATCACCCAACAGGGGAGATGGCCACGTCACAATCCCTTCTCCTCCGTTTTTCTCTCAGGATTTTGGGCATGCGCACATATGAACCCACATGAGTTTTAAGTCACTGGGTCTGGGACTTGGACCATGGTCAACTATGTGGGAATCCAGTGATGTAACCATTACGCTATCTAGTGATCTCAAGATTATTCATTTAAAAAAATACAGTTAAATTAAATGGTGTTCTTTCCTAAAAATGTTCCTCTTCTCTCTCCTTTTTAGCATGGGATTACTTTGACAATTATAACATAAAATACTTAGCACAATACCTTAAGCAACTAGAAAGTGATCAATAAAAAGTTGGTATCACTACCATAGTTATTACGAACTCAAGCTATCCAAAGGCCACTTAGATAGTAAGCATTGGGGCTAGCAGATGGTGTAATGGCTGCGTCCCTGGACTCACATGTAGCTGACTGTGGTTCGAGTCCTGGACCTGGTGGCTTAAACTCACGCAGGGGCATGTGCGTGCATGATCCCAAGAGGAGAAGGGGTTGTGACGTGGTCATCCCCACTGGGGGGGTGATTTTTCACTTTCTGTCTTTCTGGCAAGCGCAAGCACCCTATAGCAAAAATCTCTCCAAAAAAAAAAAAAAAAGAAAAGAAAAAGATAGTAAGAATCATTAATGACAAGAAGGCAAAGGATTTGATAAATATTTGGTGTAAATGATGTAGACAGAGTCAGGCATTGGTGGGGAAGGATGAGGAAAGAAACAGATATCCTCTAAGATTCATTTCATGTTTAAGAGTCTGAGATTCAGTTACATAAAAGAATGGCAGGCAGGAGTTGTGGGGTATGTGTTTAAAAAACGTTCTGGGATAGATTAAAGTGAACAATGAACACCTACTATACACCAGGTATTGTGCTAAATCTGAATACCTTACATAATCAATTACATAACCCGACAACTTGAAAAAATCCTCCAATAACCTCTCAATAGTATTCCAACCTAGGTATGGACAAAATGATAAAAGATCACATAACAGGTAAGCATAAAAATGGAGTTATATTCCAGACTTATCTGTCTGTAAAGACCCTGCCTTTATAAGTAATTTTCCATTAGGTAGGAGTAAAGATCTATCAAGATCTTTCTTACAAATGATAAAGGACTTTTCAGAAAGGCGTATTTAAAAACGTTTTCAGGGGCCAGCAGGTGGCATGGTAGTTAAGGTGTTGGACTTCCACACAGCCTACCACAATTCAACTCCTGGACCTGGTGGCTTGCTTTCTCACTTTCTCACTCTCTCTGGTGAGCACATGTGCCCTGTAGCAAATTACAATAAAATAATAATGCTGATAAATAAAAATGAATAAGTATTCTTTAATTAAAGAAAAAAATTTTTTTACAAAGCCACCTGGTGGTGTGGTGGTTAAGGCTCTCAACTCCTACGTGGTCTACCATGGTTTTAGCCCTGGACCTGGTAGCTTGCTCTTTCACTTTTCCTCTCTCCCTCTGCTAAGTATGTGTTCCCTATAGCAAATTAAAAGGATAATATCATGACAAATAAATAAAATTCTTTAAAAAAATGTTTTAAAAATATATTTTAAATGACATGGCAATGAACTTTATTCAAAAATGATTATACATTTTATTTAGGTAATTTCTAGTCTCAGTTCTTTGCTTCAAAAATCTAACTTTTTTTAAAAAAAGAATAATTTTATTTAAATTTATTTATTTATTTATCATAATTTGATCAGAGAGGGACAGAATGAGAGAAAGAGAGGGAAAGTAAGAAAGCAAGCTGCCAGGTCCAGAACTCGAACTGCAATCAACCAGGTGGGAGTCCAGAACCCAAATCACCATGCCACCTATGGTCCCCAAAATCTAACCTTTTTTATTGTTACTGAGTGCTACAACTTTTGGCTGGATGATAGAGGTTTCAATTAATGGTGGCCGCATCTCTGCCATTTTCATCTCTTCATCGGAAGAAAGTTCTTCAGATTCCTAGAAAAAAGGGGGGAAATATTTATACAAATTTAATTTTGGTTTAAATAAAAGTTAACTTATATGAACTTCAAAAAGAAAACAAAGAATGATATAATGGTAACAGTGACTAAAACAAGTATATCATTTAACTTTTTCCACATATGGCAACAAAATTAGGGCAGTTGTATGTCAAAGTATCCATGAGGTAGCATGCCTTAATTCAAGTATGTTAATGATTGCTATGTGCATAGTAATATGTCAAGGTCTAGACAAAAAAAGAATACTGCCTTTGTAAACCACAGTTTAGTGACGGTGCCTCAACTTAGTCTCTCCATAAATTTAATCTCTTAAAATCACTGGGTTACAAGGAATCAGACCAACTGAGGCTGTCTGCTATCAAAATGAACAAAAGGCAATTAATTACCAATTTAAATAATTTATTACTCTTTATGAATTTTTTCTCTAATGTTTGGCATCTGTTCTAGATTATCTAAAATTGAGAACTGTCAGCAAGGAAAGTGACTTATTAGTCAGAAAATACCCATAGTAAAATTTCAATATTGTATATGCTATATATGAAATCATGCAGGTTAAGTCATTTCCAGTAATATGATAAAAATAAGTCAAGGGTCCTTACATATGAATTGGGAGTAGCAAACTATATCAGTAAAAGGGCAGACAGTAAATATTTTAGGTTTTGTAGGTCACATTATCTCTATTTAAACTATTCAACTCTATTGTTACAGAATAAAAATAGATGATATATAAACAAGTGAGTGTTGATGTATCTCAATAAAAACTATGTACAATGAAACTTGAGTTTCATGTAATTTTCACATCATAAAATATTACTTTTACACATTTTAAATCAATCTATTACTAAGGTAAAACTACTCTCAGTTTTCAAGCTGTAAAAAAATAGGTAGCTACCTGGATTTAGCCCACAGGCCATAATTTTCCAACTCAGTTCAGGGTTATATTACAATGTATAAGATTTAAAGGCTGCTAGAATAGCTAGTATAGTAGGAAAAGAAAAATTAAATTTAGTCTTTAAGAGTGAGTAAAGAGGAGAACAATATTATAAGTAGAGGGAAGCATGAAAGTAAAAGAAAGCAAGACATGGGGCCAGCAGGTGGCATGGTGGCTGAGGCGTTGTACTCCCACATGGCTGACTGTGGTTTGAGTCTTGGATCTGGTAGTTTGCCTGCTTGCCTTCTCACCTTCTCACTTTCCCTCTGTCTCTCTCTGGTGAGCATGTGAATCCTCTCAAAAATTTAAAAAATAACAATAATAATAAAATTAAATAAAGCTTTTTTCCTCCAAATCCCCCAATTCATAATACAAACTAGGCACAGGCCCTGGGCTGAGGTGTATACGGAGTAGGTTTACTCTGCCTCCTCTTTCTATATAGTCAGTGTAGAAACACAGCCTGTGATAAGCACCAGGAGACTTAAAATTATATAAATATTAAAAAGAAAAAGGCATGACAAATGAGCTCCATGTAGCTGGAGCTTAGGATAAATGGGAGGAAACTGAAAAACAAAAACAAAAACAGCAGACTGGATTATATAATGAAAGGTTATCCTCTGAGTATGGACTCAAGTATATGTTGTTTATTACTGGAAGTTGCCAAGTCAGAAACTCAAGATAAGAAAGCTATGTTTTAGGGTTAGTGCCATAGTATAGTGGTTAAGGGCTATACATCGGCAACTGTACAACCATGGCCAACTGCGGTTTGAATTCTGGCCCCCGTGACTCGAAAAATATGCTGGGCACACGTATGTGGGTGCCTGAAATCCCGATGGGATGGAGAAATGGAGAAAAAAGAACTGTGGTGTGACAGTGTCCCAAAGAAGGTGCTTTCTGTGGTGAGCAT
>NW_006209026.1:358530-406225 GCF_000334495.1 Tupaia belangeri chinensis | reverse complement strand
TGGGGGGCTTCCCTGCCTCTGATAATTAAACGTTAATTCTGCTATGAATAATGTATAGAAAGACAAAAACTTGTAGGAAGTAACCTAGCTATTAGTATAGTCCTGAAGAAAAAAAAGATTATGAATATCTTCAGGCAATAAGTGTGGTAGTCGGAAAAGGAAAAAAAAAATACTGAAATTTTGGACTTACCAAAACGTAATGACAGAATGAATGTAAACAATGAGAGAACCGAGGAAGAAAGGCCAAATGTTTTGCCTTAATCTTTGTGTCTGTAGCATTTATATGGCTGACCACACTTTCTCTCTCATGAAATAATACATAGAGGCTTTTAGGAACTGTAGTTTCCTAAATATTCTCCCAGCTTTCTCCTTTGTTCCCATCAATTAACCTTGCAGTTAGGTCATACTGTTTTCCTTTCTTCTTTTCCCTTGGGTATCACATTTTTCTCTAAAGATTACATATACTATAGACCGTTTTTCAATTTACCATTTAAATTTCACTTCTCTCCTGAGCTAAAGATTTAGATTTCTGTTGGATATAGCTAACTGACAGTCATGCCAGGTGCTCAAATTCCACATATAAAAACAAATCTGCCTTTCTAAGTCTGTTTGTCCTCTACTTCTATTCTAATGGCATCAAAATCTTTTTTTTTCTTTTTTTGGAGACGTTTTTACTATAGGGCACGTGCGCTCACCAGAAAGCCAGAGAGAGACAGAGAGACAGAAAGTGAGAAATCAACCCCCAGGGGGGATGGCCATGCCGCAATCCCTTCTCCTCCACTCTCCTCTCAGGATCTTGGGCACGCATGCACACGTGCCCGGCGTGAGTTTAAGCTACTAGGTCCAGGACTCAACCTGCAGTAGACTACATGGGAGTCCAGCGACAAAGCCATTACACTGAGAGATTTTTGCTATAGGGCACGTGCACTCGCTAGAGAGACACACAGAAAGAGAAAGCAAGTAATCACCCCACAAAGGGAATGGCCATGCCGCAATCCCTTCTCCTCCATTCTCCTCTCTGGATTTTGGGCATGCACGCACAGGCAACCAGCGTGAGTTTTAAGCTGCCAGGTAGAGGGCTCAAACTGCAGTCAACTACATCTGAGTCTGGCTACATCACCATTATGCCATTTGCTGATCCCAATGGCACCGAAATCTTAATGGCATGGTTATATAACTGTTCCCTCTTCTTTCTAGCCACATACTTACAATGGTACACCTACAATATTCTCACAACTTTTAGCCTGCTTCTTATCCACATTCAAAAAATCGTCAAACTTGAGAATTAAGTAGCTGCCATAGTATAACTCTAACATATAGCTTCCTCATAGCAGTGCTCTCCTAAAAGCTTTCAGTAGCTCCCCAAAGATGACAGAATATTGAGTCCAACTTTTTTTTAAGGCCAAAATCTTTAATATGGCTTTGAAGGGCCTACAATGCCAGGAGCCAATCTACTTTACTAATTTTATTTCGCAGTATTGTCTCTGACATATTTGGTTGGATGGAACATGTTTTTACCCCACACTTTCTGAATGCCATTACTTCACTCTCATCATTTCTTCCACATTTAATTTAGTTCTCCTGATCCTGTAGATTGAAATCTTCCAATCCAAATCAAAAGCCTCCTTCTTAAAGGAGCCATGGATCTTCACAGCCAAAGAAGATCTCTTTTCTAAATTTCTATAATACTTATTACATTTTTTATATATTGGATTATTGGGAAAATCATTACACATGTTTGCATAGAAAAACAAAAAAATATGTCATGACCTTACCAGCAACCTAATACTTAGCAGTCTATCCATAATTATATTTGTATTCATGTTTACTATACATCTATTTATCAGCACTGAATCTCCACACACAGTGTATTACACATAGAAATTACACTAACTGAGCAGCAAGTTCATTGGGACAAACCTAATAACCTTTTCACAGATTACTCTATAATTTGCTAGAAATATAAGAAATACATTTAGAGATGTTATTTATCTAAAGCACATTCAAAAGCCATGAGGTCTTTGTTTTTATTTTCTGTACTAAATACTAGCTTAAAACATAATATTGAAAATAACCTGCATTCAGTTTCCAGACATAATGATGCAATTAAAACCCACATCACTTTGTCTATACACCAGTGCTGTCCAATGGAACCTTCTACACTGATGGAAATGCTCTATATCTGTGCTAGTGTTTTAATGGAAGCCACTTGCTAGCCAGACATGGCTATAGACAATCAATATGCTACATGACTAGTATGACTAAGAAACTCAACTTTTAAATTTTTCTTAATCTAATTTAAATACAAATAACCACTTGTAGTTAGTGTCCACCACAGTGAGCAACACAGCTATAAATAAAAAAAGTATTCAATAATTCATATTAAAAGTTACAGCTTCTTGAGAGATTTTGACCACTAAAGACCCTCTGCCCAGGTATCACCCTTCTGCTCCCCAGTCTAGCCAGGAGCCAGGATAAGCCAATCAGCAGCCATCTATATTTGAGTTCTGAGCGGTCCCATTCAGGGATTTCGACCACCAAAGACCCTCTGCCCAGTCTTCACCCTCATGCTCCCTAGTCTAGCCAGGAGTTAAGTTACAACACCCTACTTATTCTGTCTCTTTCCATCTCCCTATTTGTATTTTTTTAATTTTTAAACTCAGTTCTCTGCTGCTCTTTTGTCTTTCTAGTTCTTATGTTTCCCCCTGCCCCCATAGGATAAGCCAATCAGCAGCTATCTATATTTGAGTTGTGAGCAGCCCCATTCATATGGGAAGCTAGTGCACCCTGCAGTTTTCATTTTTTGACAATAATAATTTTTCTTTTTTTTTTCCCCTCTCTTTGTTTTTTTCTTTTCTGCTCAGCCTTCACACACTGATTTTCTAAACAGGTCTAGGTGGTTGGTTGCCAAATATCAGAATACTTTTAGGGTCAGATTAATCCTCAATTTTCATTGAATCAGCTGTGCAGACTGCAGGTCACCTCCTTTTGCATTCCTCTGGTTGCTCAGATTTAACTCCAAAAAATAGGAAAAAAACGTATAGTTCGTGAGATGACCAGAAACCACCAAAGAGGTATAAGAAATATGAGAAACCAAGAAACTAGTTCTCCTCTAATGGAAAATAGCTCTTCTTCCTCCACAAAGAATACAAGAGAATTCATGGAAATGTCAGATAAAGAATTTAAAATATTCATAGGGATAAAGCTAACAGAGATGCTAGAGAATAGGGACAATGAACTCCAGAAAATGCAGAAGAAAAGAGACACTGAGTTCTAGGGGGTGAGGAAGTTCTTGCATAATATGAAAGAGGAGATACACATAATAAAAAAGAATCAAATGGAATTGTTAGAGATGAAGGCTGTAATACAGGAAATTGAAACTTCCCTTGAAAATATCAAAAGCAGACTAGATCATTCAGAAAATTGAATCTCAGATATGGAAGGTAGAACCTCTGACCAAGAGAAATTCACCAAAAAGACTGAGAAAATAACCCCCCCCAATTGAGAATAACATACAAGTAATATTAGATACTATTCAATGTCCAAACACCAGGATCATCAGTATCCTAGACGGTGAAGAAACTAATAAGGGCATTGATAATCTATTCCATGAAATCCTGGAAGAAAACTTTCCAAACCTAGAGAGGCACTCAAATATCCAGACCTAAACAATACAAAGGACCCTACATAGAATCACCCCAAGAAGATCTTCCCCAAGGCACATCATAGCCAGATTGACCAAAACCACAGACAGAGACAAGATACTAAAACTGGCAAGAAAGAAATGTCAAATTACTTTCAAAGGATATCCCATAAGGCTAATGTCAGACCTCTCATTGGAAACAATGCAATCAAGGAAAGAATGGGAAAATATATTCAAAGTGTTAAGGGAAAAGCAGTTTCAACCAAAAATACTATACCCAGCAATATTTTCCTTCATAAGAGAAGAAAAGACAAAAACATTCTCAGATAAACAAAACCTGAAAGAATTTACCAACATCAGACCAGCTATCTTAGAAGTGCTGAAGGGAGTGCTATAACCAGGAAAACTAAAGTCAGACACACAGATATAAGAGTACAAAAAACAACAAAGAGAATGGCCAACCTAAGGGTAGGGACAAGTCTGGAGTTGAATGTTAACTTCCAGAGTTTAAATGGAAAGATCAGACCACAGTAACACTGTAAATTCAATAGAAGAGAGATTAATTACATGAGTCTGAACTAGTGAAATAGAATTTTTTTACTTTAGACTAAAACATTACTGATTTCCTTTGATGCTTTGATTTCTGTATTTAAGAATTTTTTTCTTCTCTTGAACTGCTGACAGGTTTATCTACCTACTATTTGAACTGAATCCTAATCTTTTTCCTGGCTTTAAGTTTTAAGCAAATCTCTCTTAATATTTTTTTATTTTGATCTATTAAAACTAAAACTTTTTTTTGAAATTAAAAAATGCATTTAAAAATGCCTACTAATACCTATTTAATGACTGCAGTAAGCTATATAGCCTCAGTGGCGTGCTACTTTATAGTATGTTTACTTTACTTACTGAGGTTTATGCCTGAAGTCAGATATGCCTTCATAAATATGTATATATCACCTGTACTTGTAACTGAAAGTCTTTAAATTAAGATCTTTAGTGAATCAGTAAAATGTGAAGAAAAAAAAAAAGGCATGGAAAACAACTGTACATATCAGACAGTGTGGGAGAAGGGGGGAGTTAGCAGGTGAGAGGTAGGGAATCAAGGGGTGGGGGAAGCAAACAATGTAAGAAACAAGAAATAGAAAATTATCTGTTGATGAGAGCATGCATAGTAATAATCCTTGATTGAGTCAATATATAATGTATACTGGATGGAAAAGCTCATTTTTGTATACTGCACTGATGTACAGTGAATGACTGTAAATAAATAAATTTATTAAAAAGAAAGTTACAGCTTCTTTATTTTATATTACTACTAGCAGTGTATGAGAGAAATATGAAACAGCACAACCACTTTGAAAGTGTCTGGCAGCTCCATAACCTAGTGGGATGAAGGAGCTTGATAACACATGGCTGACAATGCGGTTTGAGTCCCTGCCCCAGTGACTTAAAAAGTATGTGCATGTATGCCTAAAATCCTGGTAGACTGGAGAAATAGAGGAGAGGGACAGGCATGGTGTCTTTCCTCTCTTCATTTATCTTTGGCAACTGAGCCTTCTAGCAATGAAAACTAAAATTAAAAAAAAAAAAGTCTGCCAATGCTCAGTTAAACATAGTTATCAGGAGAGTAATAATTCCATTCCTAACCCAAAAGAAATGAAAATATATATCCAAATAAAAACCTTTACACAAATATCCACAGCAGTCTTTTTTATTATAATAGTAGAAACAAACCAAATGCCCATCAATTAAAGAATAGATAAAGCGGGAGCCAGCAGGTGGTATGGTGGTTAAGGCACTGGATCCCAAATGGCTGACTGCATGGTTTGAGACCCGGACTCAGTGGCTTTTGAAACACACTGGTCTAGGGAACCAGCAGTTAGCGTAATGGCTATGTCTCTGGACTTCCACGTAGTCAACCGCGGTTCGTGTCCCGGACCTGGTGGCTTAAAACTCACGCCAGGCGCGTGTGCATGTGTGCCCAAGATCCCAAGAGGACAATGGAGGAGAAGGGATTGCGGCGTAACCATCCCCCCTGGGGGGTGATTTCTCGCTTTCTGTCTCTATGTCTCTCTCTGTCTGGCGAGTGCGATAGGGAAAAACCCCCCAAAAAAAAAAAAAAAAAAAAGAAAACCACATTGGTCTGGTGTATGTACATGTGTGTGCCTAAAATCCCAGGAGAAGAATGAAGGAGAAGGGACTGTAGCATGGCCATTCCCTCTGGGGGCTAATTTCTCACTTTCTCTCTCTTTCTCTCTTATGAGCACAAGCACCCTATGGCAAAACTCTAAAAAAGAATAAATAAAATATGGTACACACACACCTAATGAATTATTACTCAGCAATAAAAATTAATGCAGCATTGATATATGTTACAAAGTGGATTAAAAAAAAAACAGTCACAGAAGACCACATATTACATGATCCCACTTATATGAAGTATCAAGAATAAGCAAATTTGGGACCACAGATGGTGTATTCGTTAAGGTGGTGGACTCCACATGGCCAACTGCAGTTTGAATTTCAGACCCTATGGCTTGAAAATCAAACACAGGAGAGTGTTTGTACATGCATAAAATCCAGAGAGGAGAAACTGCAGCATGGTAAACCTCCCAAGAGGTGATTTTTCACTTTCCATCTCACTGTTTCTCTCTGGTGAGTGGACATGCTCTAAGGCAAAAACAAAAACAAAAAAGAACAGGCAAACTTATAGAAGCATGTAAAAAAGATTTTTGGTTGTCAAGCATTAAGGAGAATGGAAAAACTGGGAGTGACAGTTAAAGAGGATGGAACTTCCTTCTGGAATGATACAAATGTTCTAAATGCGATTGTGGCAATGGGTTACAACTTTCTAAGTATACTAAAAGTTATAGTATATAGCATGACATGTGAGTTACAACTCAATAAATCTTTTAAGTATAGCTTTTATTAATTCCCATGAAGAAACCCCACATCTTAGAAAAATTGTCTCAGGCATTTATTGAGAAAACACTTAGCAGAACCAGCCAGTGGCATGGTAGGTAAGGTAGATGAATGTCACGTGGTCAACTTTCAAATTCAAGTTCTAGACCCAGTGGCTTGAGAAACACACTGGGCACATATGCATGTATGCCCCAAATCATGAGAGGATAATGGAAGAGAAAAGATTGTGGTGTGGCCATCCCCTGGGATGCTTTCTCCTTCTCTCTCTCTCACTGGTAGGTGTATGCCCCCTACAGCAAAATTACAAAACAAAACACCCTTAGCATTCAATTGTAAATATTAAGTAAAATAATCAAGTATGCCTATAATAGCCTTTTCATTCTTAAGTTACAGAAATAAAAGCAATTATGTATTTTAGAGCAAAAAAGACCCTCAATATCTAACTTACACAGTAGCTAAACATTTGAGCACAAAAGGTATAAAAAAATGTAAGTTTAAATGTAAATGAGCGGTATCTGGGCAAATATAAAATTTACCAGTGACAAGTGCAGAAAACATTTTCTGCGACTAATATTAGGTTTCTATCTTTGGTTGGCAATGAAATACTAAACTGAATGTTTATATGGTTACTCCAAAATAATCATAAAGTCATACCTCAAAAACATCAACATGATTAACAATATGCTTCAAGTTCTCAGAGGCTTTTCTACTAGGCATCGCTGGTAAGTTCCCAGGAGTGATCTCAGCTTCAGGCTCATTGATCTTCTGTATTGAGTTTCCTATCATATGCTTTTCTCTTTCATCAACTTTGTTTTTTACTGGTGTCGTATTCTCTGAAGTCTAAGTAAAAGGAAAAATACAGAACTCATGTTTTAAGTTTTATATCTATTCATTCACTAAAGCTCAGATAAAAACTTATAATTTATCAACTTCTTATTCTAGATGGTGGCTTAAAACTCACGCCTGGCGTGTGTGCGTGCGTGCCCAAGATCCCAAGAGGAGAATGGAGAAGGGACTGCGGTTTGGCCATCCCCCCCGGGGGGTGATTTCTTGCTTTCTGTCTCTCTGTCTCTTTCTGTCTTTCTGGCAAGCACACGCGCCCTATAGCAAAAACCTCTTCAAAAAAATAAATAAATAAAACTCATAGCACCGGGACCAGCAGTTAGAGTAATGGCTATGTTGCTGGACACCTATGTAGTCGACCGCAGTTTGAGTCACGGACCCGGTGGGCTTAAACTTACGCTGGGCACGTGTGCATGCACGCCCAAGATCCTGAGAGGATTGTGGCGTGGCCATCCCCCAGGGGGGGATGATTTCTCCCTTTCTGTCTCTCTGCCTCTCTCTGTCTTTCTGGCGAGAGCGCGAGCCCTATAGCAAAAACCTTTCCAAAAAAAAAAAAAAAAAAAAACTCAAAGACCCCACAAATAATCCAAAAAAAAAAAAAAAAAAAAAAACTCATAGCACTCACAGATAACACCCCACTTTGGGAACTGAAAGCCCCCAAAGATCTGGAACCATTTATGATTTAGCTAAAGCTACTTCTCCTTTCAGAGGTTGTAAGGCTAGGGCAGAAAAATGAGTCATAGCTTCATGCTTAACTCAGGATAATTAAGATTGTTTTCTGCTCCTTGTGGAATGCATTAACTAATGACCTAACAACATTTTTATTTCTGTGATACAATGTGTGTGTGTCAGAGAGAGAAAGTCCACTAAAGGAACATAAAATTCAGGGATTTATGACAGTTTCTGAAATATCCCCAGGAAATGTTATATGTTGGTCACAGTATAGTTGTGTGTCACATAACAATGTTTTGGTCAACAACAGGCCGTATATGTGACTGCTATACAGTATACAGCGTAGATGTGTGGCTAGGCTACACAGTCTACATTTATAGAAGCACATTCTATAATGTCCACACAACAAAATCACCTGACACATTTCTTAGAGCACATGCCAGTTGTTCAGAGACTCATGACACATACATTACATTTAAAAACAGAACTGGGGAGCTGGCAGGTGGCGTAGTGGTTGAGATGTTGGATTCCCACATGGTCAACTGTGGTTCAAGTCCTGGCCTTCGCAGCTTTCTTTCTCACTTTCCCCCTTTCTTTGTATCTCTCTGGTGTCTCTCTCTAGTCAAATTAAAATAAATTAATAAGTAAAAATAAATGAATAATAGAATTGGGTAATGTGGATCAATACTTCCAGAGGAAAGAAAAGAATATTTCCTTAATAATGACTTTTCTAACATATATTATCTTATTCTTTGTTCAGGCAATGATTTTTCAAAGACTATGTTGATACTACTCTGCCAATGTGGCATTCTTTAGTCAGAGAATGGTAATAATAACAATTAAGGGGTTAACTCATTATACTTTCCCAGTTCAGGTAGCTGAGAACAAATCCATAAATTTGGAAGTACATTTAGCATATATAAAAATAATCATTATCACAGTTGTCATTTAAAAATTTTAAAGAACTTGAAATATGCTTTAGTCAATCCTGTTTGAGTTTTCTAACCTTCACACCCATATCTTTATTTACAACTTGCTGATCTTCATGTGGTTTCGAATCTCTTCCAGAGTCTTCACTGCTCTCTTCATCTTTTAACCTATGCACGATGGTTTGAACAGTTTTGACCATATTCTTAAGCTCATCTGGGTACGGTGTTGGATATCGCTTCAAGTTTCCCTCCTAGAGAAATAAGTAAAATACAGTTTAGATAAATACTTCTGTCAATCTCAAATAAAATTTAATCTTAATCTATCCAAATTATGATATCTAGCTCACTGTGATAACTGTGAAGACAGATCATAGATTTTTAAAGCATTTTAGGTTTGATAAAAATATGGTTTTATCACAAAACAGTCTGAGAAATCACAGTAAACTTAAATATTTTAAAAATTTTTAAAGAAGAGTTAAATATTATCCATTTGGAGATAGTGTGGATATTGCCAAAAACATTGTTATCTGGCTTTAAAACAGATGTGTTTTAGCTAGATATTTCTAGCTAGATAGATATATAATACTCAGACATTCATATACTTATGTCTCGTATGCTAAAAAACAAATTCTCCCAAGGTCACCCTAACTGTCATTTTCTGGGATTCAGTTAGTTTATGTAAGGGGCAAATAATGACATCTACAGCTGATTTGGAAATAAGTACTTGATACTCTTAACACTGCAATACGAATTCTCAATCTCATAAACAATGCTTAGGCCAGCCCATGGCATGGTGGTTAAGGTGCCTAAATCCCACATGACTGACTGTGTGGTTCCAGTCTTGAAAAACACACCGGGCTAGAATGTGTGTGCCCCAAATCCCAACAGGCAGGAGAGATAAAGGAAAAGGGTTTGCGGCATGACCATTTCCCATGAGAGTGCTTTCTCACTTTCTACTCCCTCCACAAGTGTGAGCACATGCACCCTCTGACAAATTAAAAGAAAGCAAAAAGTAATAGTGTGTTCATAACAAAGAATTCTTTCTCTAATACTTACATAAATAAATCTTTAAAGAAACTGAAAGACTAGAAAATGATCACTACAAATATGGGGAGAGGGGACCGCTAATTCAAGATAAAATTCCTGGTCAATTTCTCTAGCCTACAATAACCATTTTCCTCATGTTTATATATACTATAAAATATATATACTATAAAATGTAATCACAGTTTTATACTGCTCTAAAATTCTTTTTCATGTGAAGTCTTTATGAACTGAAAAGACTTCAAGTGACTCGAGGACAGGGAATGAATCCAATACTTCGTTGCATCCCCAAAACAGAATAGTAATGGTATATTATACCAATTGAAATAGTAGCAGCAGCACTTGGCTGAAGCCACATGGGGCAGGCAGCTAGATTTTATTTTCAGCCTATCCTATAAGGCCAGGCATAGTAGGATATACATTGAAGTGCAGCTACTTGGGAGACTGAGGTAGAAGGATAACAGCGAAGTGAGAGCATGTCTAAAACACCTCTCTCACACATATATAAACTCTACTCAATTAAAAACAAACAAAAAAGAAATAAAATAAATATTAGTATCAACAGACCTGTTTCAAATCTGAAGGAAGAAAGAAGAGACTCACCCTGGGAGGTGCCTCCCTTTCATCTTTGTCTTCATCACATTCAAATGCAACTTGCGCCCGCTGTTTCCTCTGTTCCTCCCACAACGAAGGATTAAAACTTTCATTATCTGATATGAACATAACTAGAGAAAAGTAAAAAAATTAAAAAAAACTATTTTATTGCAATTATGCAAAACTATTACGTTAATAATTTCCTTTACAGGTTCATTACAATAAATCTAAGATGATTAAGTCTAGTCAATGCTATCAACTATAAATCATAGGGTAATGACTAGACCTGACTTTGAGATTATAAAAGTTCTTTACAATGTTGATCACATGTATTTTCTTCCCTGAAGTTGGTTTATCTGGTTACAAGAAATGTTCCTGAAGAGTGTCTGATTAAAATATCATAGACATGTAGTTTTGTGTAGTGCCCTAAAGAGGTAACATGGTAAAACAAATAATTTCATCCAAATTTTGCATTTTGTATCTTTCTAATTCTACTACTTCGTTATATATTGGGGGGACACAGTATGGTAACAGAAAGAATGAGGTATTTTGGTGAAAAAGGATTGCCCTGATGGCATATAATTTAATATTTACATTAAATGTTATATATACTATAAGTTATACTAATATAACATTTTTTCTCATTTAAAATGTAAAAGAAATTAGCATTTTAGTAGAAACTCAATGTTTATATAATCTTGCTATGATATATATTTTAAAGAATTATTTATTTATTTAATTCTATTTGTTATTATTATGATTTTTAAAATTTGACCAGAGAAAGACAGAGAGAGAGAGAAAGGGAAAGTGAGAAAGCAAGCCACCAGGTCCAGGACTCGAACTGCAGTTGGCCATATGGGTATCCACTGCCTTTAACCACCACACTACATGCTGGCTCCCTATTATATATAATAAGAAGAATTAAAAGTTAACTACCCTTACAAATATTTTATTTTCTATTATTAGGTATCATTAAAAAGCTAATTAAAATAAAAATTAATTCACAGGGCCAGCTGGTGTTGTTATGTTTAAGGAAACTGGATCCCACATGGCCTACTGTGTGATTCAAGTCTCTGACCTGGGGGCTTCAAATACACACCAGAAGCATATATGTACATGCCCAAAATGCTGAGAAAAGAAGGGATCATGACATGGCTATACCCTCCCCAACCCCCAGCAGTTGCTGTTTCCCCATTTTCCCTGTCTCTCTAGAGAGCACACACTCTCTAAGTTATCCAAAAAAAAATCAATCAACTATCGTATATTACACTACAGAAATTATAAAATACAAAACAAAATCACAACTTTTTTGCCTATTAAAAGAAAATGACTGATACGAGCAGATGGTGTAATGGTTACGTTGCTGGGCTCCCATGTGGTTCGAGTCCCAGACCCGGCAGCTTAAAACACACGGGGCACGTGTGCATGTGTGCTCAAAATCCCGAGAGGAGACTGGAAGAGAAGGGATTGCCATACTCCCTTTCTCTCTCTTTGTTTCTCCATGGAATGCATGTGCCCTATGGTGAAAACAAAGAGATTAAAAGCACTCAATACTAGTTTCAAAACAGTAAGGTCGGCAGATGGCGTAATGGTTATGTTGCTGAACTCCCATGTAGTCTACCGCAGTTCAAGTCTCAGACTCAGAGGTTTAAAACCTCTGTGTGTGCATGCCCAAGATCCTGAGAGGAGAGTGGAGGAGAATGGACTGTGGTGTGAGCATTCCCCGGGTAGTGCTTTCTTGCATTCGGTCTCTCTCTGTCTCTCCAGTGATCGTACACACCCTATAGCAAAAATCTCTCTTAAAAACAAAAAACAAAAAAACTAACAATGGGCTCGAGTACATGCATGCCAAAATCCTGAGCTGAGAATGGAGGAAAAGGGGTAGGCGAGCAGCCACTCCCCAGGGGGTGACTTCTTACTTTCCCTCCCTCTCTCTCTACAGCAAGTGCACACACCCTATGGCAAAGACCTTTTAAAAAAGTGTTGACTCTCCGACTGAGGTTTGTGTCCCGGACCCGGTGGCTTAAAACTCACGCCGGGCGCGTGTGCGTGCGTGCCCAAGATCCTGAGGGGAGAGTGGAGGAGAAGGGATTGCGGCGTGGCCATCCCCCCTGGGGGGTGATTTCTCACTTTCTGTCTGTCTCTCTCTGTCTGTCTGGCAAGCATACGTGCCCTATGGCAAAACCCTCTAAAAAAAAAAAAAAAAAATGTTGACTCTCATAAAGCTTTTCCACCTTTTAGACCACTCTGCCTATCCTTCTTCATTACTGCTACTAAACTTTCGATTCCTTAATTATCTTCTTTAAAATCAATCTAGGCTTTTACTTCCTTCTATAATAAGCCTGGATTTCATATACATTAATCACTATCACTTCCCTCAAATGCCCTCAACCCAAATGTCCACAAATTTCCTTCACTTAACTGTGAAAAGAAATGCAAAAAAAATCTCAGACTGATAATCCCTATTTTCCCAGCTAAAAATTTATGATTATATGGAGGCAAATTTTCAGTTTTGTTTAAGACTGATTCTGCTACCTAGGTCCCAGATCTCATCCTACTGCTTCAAACTTATTTGTCATTACCCACCCTTATATTCATAAAGGCAAGAACATCTGTCTTTAAACACCTAGCTCCAGCACAATGCCTGCCACTCAGGTAGGTTAATGAAAATAGAATGAAGTGAATGAAAACAAAGTGTCCACTTTTCTCAAATTAGTGTAAAACCACAACCCAAGAATATTGTATTTTCTGATTTATTTATCTCTTACAAGCACTGATAAACAAAAAGCTTTTCTTGAACCTGAAAGGAAATTCATAAACCTGGCCACACTAATGCAGTTTCTGATTTGGAACTGTGAGTGTATTATGCTTATAATACCCATTGTGAGATACTTTGAAATATGAAATCAAAGATGCCTCAGAATATTGTAACTGACATTTGCATTTCAAATTTTTTCATTACATATTTTGCATGTTGAAACAAACCTCAAAGTAAAAAAGTATCAAAATCTTCTATTCTTCTATCAGAAATACATTTCTTACTTAAACTGTGATTGCTCTTTTAAGAAGAAATAAGAAGGAAAGATATTGAAATGTTAGAATGGGAAAAGGGAGCCATGTAGACTATAATCATGAAAATGAAAAACAGGTTGGCAGGCGTGGTGGTTAAGATGGCCACATGGCCAACCACAGTTTGAGTCCTGGACCTGGAGGCTTGCTTTCTCACTTTTCTTTTCTTTAACTGGTCAAATTAAAAAAATAATAATAATAAATAACATTAAATAATTGTGTTTTTTTTTAAAAAGAACATGGAAGACAGCAAGATGCAAGATTGAAGCATGAGTATACCCATGATTAAGACAGTTTAGAACAGGAGTCAGGAAACTTTTTCCATAAAGGGTCAGATAATAAATATTTTAAGCTCTGTGAGCCAAGATGCAACTGATAATAACAAGAATTATTTTGGACGATTGCTGTAAACATGAGGAAATATGGGGAAAGATTAAAAAAAAGAAAATATGGATATAAAGCATTTTGGTACTGATGTTTTATACAAACTTAATTTTATGCACTAGAAATTAAGAAGTTAAAAATAAGACATGCAAGGGGCTGGCAGGTGGTTAAGGGTGCTGAATTCCCACATGGCCAACCACAGTTCCAGTCCTGGACCTGGCGGCTTGCTTTCTCATTTGCTCTCTCTCTTTCTCTATCCCAATTAAAAAAAAAAAAAAAGGTAAATAAAAAAATTATTTAAAATAAATAAATAAAGTAAGACTTGCAAATGCTGCTTATGCCACCAACGGTGCAATGTGGGAAATTACCGTACATTCACTGTGTGTATACACACACACACAAAAAAAAAAAACACATATAATGAGAGAGAGTGCACAAATATTTAATACATCAATATAAGTTTTTTTGTTAGTCTGTCTTATCTACTGTGACTCATATCTCACTTTCTACCTTTTTTTGTCTCTGAAAATGATTTCTAGATAACAAGAGATAGTAAGAGAGCATCCCATAAATGACATTACGGTTGGCTATGTAATAAAATCAAATATTCTTTTATGTAGAAGGATAGAATACCAATACTTGGTGAGAAATGAAATAAATTCTTAGAGAAGAGACTTTAATGTCCTACTGCATAGCTTAGCAAACTACTTCAGTAAAGGGCCATATAATAAATAGTTTAGGCTTTGTAGACCATTAAGTTTCTGTTATAACTTGTTGGCGTAATGGCTATGTTGCTGGACTCCCATGTAGTCGAAAGCCATTTGAGTCCCAGATCCGGTGGCTTAAACGCACACTGGGCACGTGTGTGTGCATGCCTAAGATCCTGAGAGGGGAAATGGAGAAGAAGGAACTGTGGTGTGGCCATCTCCCCTGGGGGGTGATTTCTCACTTTGTCTTTCTGTCTCTCTGATTGAGTGGCCCCGCGCCCCCTACATAAAAACCCCCCCCCCCCAAAAAAAAAAAAAAAAGTGGGTAATCAACTCTGCTACTGTAGCTGGAAAGCAGCCATAGCGAATACTAGAGGTCTTCAAAATGTTTATGGAGAGGGTTAGCAGGTGTGTAGTAGCTAAGATGCTGGACTCTCACATGGCTGACAACTGTTTGAATCTCGACCTGGTGACTTGAAAAGCACACGAAGTACATGTGCACGCATGCTCAAAATCTCAGAAGCAAAGTAAAAGAGAAGGGACTGAGGTGTGGCCATCCCTCCAGGGGGTGATTTCTTTCTTTCCCTCTCACAGTCTCTGTCTCTCTGGTGAATACTATTCACCCTGTGGCAAAAACCTAAAAAAAAAAATTTAATGAAAATGTGTATTATGCAAAAAACAAAAACAAAAAACAACAACAACAACAACAACAAAACCTGCGTTGAATTAAAAAAAAAAAATCTTTTAAAAAGTTTTTGCTGGGGCCGGCAGGTGACATGGTAGTTAAGGGTGCTAGACTCCCACATAGCTGACCACGGTTCGACTCCTGAACCTGGCAGTTTGCCTTCTCACTTTCTCTCTCTCTCTGTCTCTCTGTGGTCAAATTAAAATAAATAAATGAGTGAATAAATAAAGTTCAATAAAATAATTTAAAAAAAGTTTTTGCTATAGGTGTGTGTGTTTGCCAGAGACAGAAAAGGGATTGGAGCACACATGCACACATGTCTAGTATGATTTTCAAGCCTCTGGCTCTAGGACTCAAATCACAGAGTTGGCCATGTGGGATACAGTGTCTTAACCTCCATGCCACCTGCTGTCCCCAGAGTTCAAAAGTTTGTGCAACGAAATAAATTCGGGCCAAGCCAGATAGCACAGTTGGTAGCAAAATGAACTGCATTGTTAGAACACAGGGTTGTCTGTGAGTTTGGATCCCTGGATTGTTCTGAAAAAGTCTGAATTGTTATAATCTAAAATCATCTTCTGGATATGGAGATACCAGCAAAAAGCCCTTCCCTTTACCCTTCGTCTTAAGGGTACTTTTCTTTCTCCCTCTAGTGTAAGCACATGTGCTTTTTATCATGAATAAAGAAAAACTTTCTTAAAATTTGAATTCTATTGTTCATGAACTTTTTGAAGTACCCCTGGATGTAACAAATAAATGCAACTGTGTTCCAATAAAACTCAGAGCTTTAACCATGATGTCACCTGGTGGTGCCTTGAGATTTTTTTTCTTTTTTAAATTAATTCTTCAAAGTCCCATCAACCTAGTAAGTCTCTGAGATTTAAAATTCGCCTCACACCTTACCTTTGATTAGTTAGTATTTGATTTAGAAAAGAAAAGGTATTTTTAAATTCCTACCATCCTCAGTCCTTGGCTGCTGAGGGAACATGTAGTTAGTAAGCACCATTTTCTGGGTCTCTGAATCAGTTTCTTTCTGAAGAGGTATCAGGGGTTTGGACTTAAAGAAAATAAATGTTTATTTTTCAATAACCTTAAAGTAAATAAATTCAACAATTCCTCTGAATAAATACTCACCATTTGTTCTATGAAGTATCAATGATAGGTTACAAAAACAAATTGCAATTCACACAATAAAACTTTTTTTTTTTTTTGAGAGGTTTTTGCTACAGGGCGTGTGCACTCACCAGATAGACAGAGAGAGACAGAAAGCGAGAAATCACCCCCCAGTGGGGATGGCCACACCGCAATCCATTCTCCTCTCAGGATCTTGGGCACACACGCACCCTGCGTGAGTTTAAGCCACCGGGTCCAGGACTCGAACCGCGGTCGACCACATGGGAGTCCAGTGACATAGTCATTACACTAACTGCTGGTCTCCACACAATAACACTTTAAATATTGACTTGATATAAAAATTCAAAACGAAGTATTTAAGTATGAAGCAAATTCACTGTATTGTAATTACTGAAATATCAATATTTTAAAAAGATTTCATACATTAAGTATATCTATAGTCCAGTAATTACTTATCATACTAATTTATTTAATAAAGTTATGAAATAAGCCTTTCCATTTTATGTTATTTTCACCTCTCTAGTATCCTCTTTTACAAAAATGTTTTTGGAAAAATCCTTTGAAAGATTTGGTTTAGTTATCTAGAAGCTTAACCAGGAATAGTTACACAGCTGGAAAAAGAATACACAAAACCTTTAAATTATACACTGCTTCTCTCTCCTCCCCTCATATCTCGTATCTCCATTATTGACACAAACAAGTCACTCAGTGATAAAACGCCCAAGTATTTTAGACCTCATTTTTCTTAAAGTTTTCTCCTGATTAATAAGTGTTAGTCAACTTAGTTTTAATATATCTAATTCTTTTTGCAAACCTATTATCCTAAAATACTACAAATAAAAGCACTGGGTGACTCCAGAGAGGTAGAGCACTACTCTAGCCTCTCCTCATATTCACCTTGTCAATTATTTGGACCTACTCTTGTGAAAACCTTTCAGCTAGTTAATTCTGTCCCATAATTTTACTTCCATTCAAACATTTCCTCTGTCCTTGTCCTTGTTCCACAGTAAATGAAGTATCCTTCATCTCAAACTTCTGGACATTTTCCTTGACTTTGTCAGAAAATATCAAGTGGTAGCTGTAATCCTTTCCCAAAGAGTAATTCCCTGACGCCTCAAACGAAGGTCATTATTCTCACTTCTCACCCACCCTACATCAGGAGGTGGATATGACACAATGCTATAAGATCATTTCCACACTATCCTCATATTTAACTCCTGTTCCTTTGAAACATACAATTCAATTATATGTCTTTACAATCAATTTCCATTCCTATCATCTACTGATCTTCTGGTAGTATCCATCTACTCCTGATTCTGTTATCTTCAATTTGTCCACAATCATGGGCAATTTTCTTTTTTAAAAAGATTTTTTGCCATAGGGCATGTGCTTTCACAGGAGAGAGGGAAAGTAAGCGATCAACCCGCAGGGGGATGGCCATAGCACCGTCCTTTCTTCTCCTGGGATCCTGGATATGCTCGCACATGCGCCCAGTGTGATTTTCAAGCCACCAGATCATGGACTTGAATCATTATTGGCCATGTGGGAGTCCACCACCTTAACCCCATGCCACCTGCTGGCCCAATCATGGGTAATTTTGGATATAAAATGAGGATAGCAAGACCACACTGTTGACATGGATCCTGAACTGCAGGCTATCTTGCCTTTTACTATGTCTATTAAAATGACCATCTAAAGATCTAAAAGCTGGCAAGTGGTGTGGTGGTTGAGGCACTGGATTGCCACATGGCTGACTGCAGTTCAAGTCCCAAGCCAGGTGGGCCACAATCATAACATACATACATATATACACATACATACATACATACATACATATATATATGAATAAATGTCAAAAAAAAATGGTCATCTATATCACTATTTGCCCTACCATAGACTGTATAGCACAAAGCAGTTGGTCAAAACATGGTTCTTAAAAAGTCACAAAATGAGGAAATAAACATTTGTTGTGTTCATACTTTCAGAAACTCATCAAATCCCATTATTGTATGTCTCTACATGGTCAGTAGAGCTTATTTTCATAACAATAAACAGAGCAACATATTCTCATAAGTCATAATCAAACTTCAATATTCTTTCTCCCTTACACTTTGTTCTTTTATGGCAATATTGCTTCATATAATAAAGTAAATTTTCTAACTACATCTATATTTTACTAAATATTCTTACCAACTTTGAGGAACAAGGAGTTCCACCACACAATTTTTGTTCTAAGACAATAAACAAGTGGGGATACAATGAGAGGGCAAAGTAAATATAAAGAAATTATAGTTGATAATTTATAATTTCACTAAGATGAGTCATCTGGTATGATTTGCTGGCTATCCAAAATAGTGCTGTTGTACTAATAAAATTAGTCTGAGAATTTCTCAAGCTTTTGAAGCATATCTCATTCATATTGGTGGTACAAAAAAGAGCCCAGCAGATGTTTTCTGAATCCAGTTGTAAAATTTCAAATCAACTTTCAGAATTAGGCTATTCAACTAGGGCTGGCCCCGAAGCAGTGTTGAAGCACTATCCACAGGAATTAGATTCCATATGGGTGACAGAGGTTAGCATCCCAGCCCCAGTAGCTGGAAAAACATGCCAGATGTGTGTGCATGTTCAAAGTCCTGATGAGAAGAACAAATAAGAAGATAAAGGACTGTGGTGTAACCAAGGCCTATTGAGGAAGGGAAGGGTAAGGGCTGTTTTTGTTTGTTTGCTTGCCTCACTCTAGCGAGCACATATGCCTTTTGGCAACTAAAAAATAAACAAGAGGAACCAGCAGATGGCGTAATGGTTATGAAGCTGGACTCCCACACAGTTGGCCGTGGTTCAAGTTCTGGACCCGGTGGCTTAAATCTCATTTGGGGTGCATGTGTGTACATGCCCAAGATCCCGAGATGAAATGAAGGGGAAGAGATTGCGGTGTGGCCATCCTCCCAAGAGATGATTTATCACTTTCTGTCTCTCTGTCTCTGTCTCTCCGGCAAGCGCACAAGCCTTATAGCAAAAATCTCTCGTAGGAAAAAAAAAAAGAACTTGTTAAACCAGAAAGAGTTCTACTAGTAATTGAGACAGGAATCACCTATGTACAAGTTCTGTAAAAGCAAATGAATCATCATTGGAATATTTTCTTTCCGAATCTGCAAAGCAGGTAACTACTACAATCTGATTCAAAACCATGAACTGACATCAACTTAAGGCGTCTAGTTAGTAAGTGCTAGCCCTGTGGTGCAGTGGTAATGCACAGCTCAAGAGAAGTCAAATCTGGGACCAGCAGTTGGCGTAATGGCTATGTTGCTGGACTCCCACGTAGTTGACCATGGTTCGTGTCCCGGACCCGGAGGCTTAAACTCACGCCGGGCGCGTGGGTGTGGGGGCCCAAGATCCCGAGAGGAGAAAGGAGGAGAAGGGATTGTGGCGTGGCCATCCCCCCTGGGGGGTGATTTCTCGCTTTCTGTCCCTCTGTCTCTCTCTGACTTCCTGGAGAGCGCACACGCCATATAGCAAAAGCATCTCCAAAAAAAAAATAAATAAATAAAGAGAAAGAGAGAGAAGCCAAATACAACAGGACAACCACAGTTCAAATCCCTGGCTTAGAATGAAATACGCTGGGCATGTGCTTCAATGCCCAAAATTAGGTAAGTTGGAGGACGGGATGAAGGGAATCAGGGCATGACCAGGCCCGGTAGAGGGATTTTCTCTCTCTCTCTCTCTCTCTCATTCTCTCATTCAAGATATGCCCACTATCATGAATAAAGGGGAGAAAAAAGAATAAAAAACAAAGTAATGAAGAAAAGGGATCATCAGTTTAAAAGTTTGGAGAATCTTTAAATATAGCTAAGTGGGTTATTTACAGCAACATCTTAGGGCTGTTAATTTAACCTAAATGAGAGATATAATACACTTCCCCAAGCAAATCTGGCCTCTAAACTTATGAATATCATATGAGACCAGTGTACACAAATCCTAAAAAAATGCAGCTTTAGATAATTAATTGCTCAAAGTCAAACACTAAGCAATTTTTTAAAATTAAAATGATCAGCTAATTGTATATTCTATTCTGTTAAAAAAAAAAAAAAGGTTTACCAGAAACCCTCACACACTGTTGGTGGGAATATAAATTAGTACATGTATTATGGAAAACAGTACGGAGATTCCTAAAAAAAATTTAAAACAGAACTACCATATGGTCCAGCAATCCCACTACCTGGATATATATCCAAAGGAAATGAAATCAGTGTATTGACAAGATTATCTGCACTCCCTTATTCAATGGAGCATTATTGATAATAACCAAGATATGGACTCTATCTAAATGTCCATGAATGTATGTATGGGTGGATAAGCAACATGTGGGGTGTGTGTATATACACAAACATATATATGGTAAAATACAATTCAGTCTTTTTATTTTATAAGAGTGATTTTTGCTATAGGGCATGAGTACTAGCTGGAGAAACAGAGAGAGACAGAAAATGAGAAAGCAACTCCCAGGGGGATGACCATGCTGCAATCCCTTCTCCTCCATCCTCCTCTCAGGATTTTGGGCATGCATACACACGTGCCTGGTGAGAGTTTCAAGTTGCCAGGTCCAGGAATTGAACCATGGTCAGCCACATTGGAGTCCAATGATATAACCATTATGCCAACTGCTGGTCCCAAAATAAAATTCAGTCTTACTAAAGAGTAGGGACGGTCCAGCAGGTGGCATGGTAGTTAAGACACTGAACCCCCACATGGCCAATCAATTCAAGTCCTAGACCTGGTGGCTTGAAAATCATGCTGAGCATGTGTGTGTGTGTATGTGTACCCAAAATCCCAGGAGGAAAATGGAGAAAGGATTGTGGTATGGTCATCCCCTCTGGAGGGTGATCACCTTCCCTCTATCTCCAGTGAGCACATGCACCCTATGGCAAAACCTATATATACATTTTTTTAAAGAAAAAAAAGTAAAAGAGATAAGGAAATCCTAGCATTTACAAAAATATAGGCACACCTGGAAGACATTATGTTAAGTGAAATAAGGCAAAAATGAAGGTTACCAGAGGCTAGTGGGGAATGGGTAACAGAGTGGGATATGTTGGTTAAATGGTACAAAATCTGGATTAGATAGAAGGAATAGGTTCAAGAGTATATTATACAACATGGTAACTATAGCTAATAACAATGTGTTATATTATTAAAATTACTGAGATGGGGGCGAATTGGTGACATGGTGGAAAGGCTGGCTAGATCCTACAGAGTCGACTGTGCTGTTTAGTTCCAGCCACAGCATCTTGAAAAACACTTGTGAGTGCCTGCCCCAAATCCAGAGAGGAGGATGGTGAAGGAATTTCAGCATGGCCACTCTCGGCTCCCCGACTCGACCTCTTTCTCTGCCTCTCTCCAGTTAGTACACACACCCTTTAGCAAATATATTTTTTTTAAAATTCTGAGATGATAGGTTTTAAGTCTTTTAGCCGCAAAAAATAAAAAGGTATGAGGTAATCTTACTAAAATTATGAAATATTGGGTGATTTCCTAATCTCCATATACAATTTTTTAGTTTAGGATAAATTAGGCAAGTCCAACAGAATTTATTATGAATCTATACTTATTTTACAAAAGTTAACTGTTTCTAAATATTTTCTAAGATTTTTCCTTATGTATATGTATTTTTAAATATTTACCTGTGTGCAACTGCTTTTAAATAACCCTATGTAAATTAGAGGGGATAATTATATAACATAATTGAAATTCTAATAATTAACAAAAGCAGAATGCCCACCTGATTATCTGAGAGCCACATAGCAGTCAATTGCTGTAGTTTAGTAAAGCTAAAGGGCAAATTCTTTAATCTGTAGGAAAAATACAAATAAAAATTAAGCTTTAAAATCAATGAAAGTTAAAACTAATGGATTTCTGAATAATGCTATATAATTGCACAAGTGAAAAGGATAAAAAAGTCAACTATAAGCCTTTATTTAGGACATAAGACAAAATATTATCGAGTTTTGTAAGAATCAGTTTTCTAAATTCTTCAGTTGAAACAATTCAACTGGCAACAAAACAGATAACATTTTAAAAATGCTGTTAAAAAAAAAAAAACAGTTAACTGTCCCTGCCCTAGGGAAAAGATAAGGACACATTAAAACAGTGTCTCATAGAATTGCTTTGGTTTTTGTATTTGTTTTTAGAGAACAAACTGTTATAGGATGCAATGCTACTTATAATCTATTATAAAAACTAAACTGCTCTATATTTCTTTCTGAGACAGCATTTCCATAATCAAGAAGACTATTTTAAGATGATAATGAGTAAAAACAAGTAAAATAAATACTGATTACAATGCTAAATTAAAATAGTGCCCTATTTAAAAGAAGAACACATTAAGCATCACAAATCCAAAAACTGAAATGCTACAAAATCTAAAACTTTTTGAGCCCAGACACGATGTCACAGTGGAAAATTCCACACCTGACTTCATGTGATTGGATTGCTTCCAAAACACTACAATATAAAAAATAAGATTATGATCAGGCTAGGCTATGTGTATAAGGTGACAACCTTTCAGGGCAAGTTTTAGAAGCTAAGTGCTCTACTTTGGAGATAGAAAGTACAGGCTGAAAAAAGGATTTAATAAGAAAGTAGTAGTCCTATAATAAACTGGAATAAAGTATCACATACTACTCAGAAACTAAAATAAAGTATCAGAAAATTGAGTTTAAAATCAAACTCTACCTTACATGCTATATGAATCACCTTACATCCGAGTCTTAAATTTCTCCTACATAAAATATTGTATTATTAGGGTTTCTTGTAAGATTTCACAAGACACTAAGGAAGCAAAATGTAAAAGCACTCCACAAATGCCATTTTATTACATCCATTTGTATTTTTACCTTAGGAAAAAGTATGACTCTTTTGTTTTACCTTAAATACTGTTACAATGTAGAAACCCTAGTGATCAATTTGCTCTGCATGTTGGCTTTGTTGCCCAAGGTTTGTGAGTGAGCACGTAATCACATCTCTGCCCAGAAAAATACGAGCAAAAGATTAAATTCAAAAGTTGCTTTGGGGCCATCCAAGTACCCTAGTGGTTAAGGGAGCTGAATTTCACATGGCCAGTGACAAGTCCTAGCTCAAGTGACTTAAAAAAACATGCCAGGCATATGTGTACTAGTGCTCCAAATCGCAAGATGGAAAAAAAGAAAAGGGACAGCGAAGTGACTATACCCTACTGGGGGTGCCTTCTCCCTCTCCCTCTAGCTATAGGAAATACGTGCACCCTCTGGCAACTAAAACAAAAGTTGCTTTGTTGAACAGCAGTATTAAGGTGAAGACTTGACTTTTGAAGTAAAAAAGGTTACTAAACAACAAGGAAAAAACAGATTGCATAACTAAATCAACCTAAAATGAACAGTAACAACGGTAGGGTAAGTAACATCAGGTAAAATAAGACCATTCTACTTAAGAAAAAAATTACACATATACATATACATGAGGGTTCTTCAAACATTTTTTCAAAATATGCATTTTTTCCATGAACTTTCTGAAGCCCCTTTGTGTATGTGTGTGTGTGTAACACACATATATATGAAAAAAGGATAAGCATTAGGTACACATCATATGAAATTTTCATGTCATTTTATCAATGTCTTCTATAAGCTAATTGATGAATATAGTAATACAAACCTATTGTCACTTAAATTAATAACTTTTAATTTTTGCATATCACCCATTTCCTCTGGGAGTGTCTCAAGTTTATTAGAATGGAGAAACAGCACAGTTATATTTTTCCAGCTTCCTATCTGAAAGGGAAATGAAAACAGAAAATCAAAAATTTCATCTATGGGTTAACCATTATATGAATAATGCCATTTTTGAAAATTATGGAAAATATTCTTCACAATTATATAAAGAATAATGATTACACTTTCCCTTTAATTACTAATTTTCACATACAAGTTAAAGTATTTAGGTAAATCTTCTATATTAATAAAGCTAGTTATTACTTAGAAAATAAATAACTTTAATTAATAAATTACAAAGAGAATAAATGAAACCACATTGGACAGCTATATTAAAGATAATTAGAAAAAGATGAAAAGATAAAAATCCAAAAAAAATTTAAAATATGATACCTCGGGGGGTAACTGCTGTAAGTAATTATGATCTGCAGCAAAGGTTCTTATATTAGTAAGCTGCCCAATAGATGAAGGCAAAGCTTCAACTTCATTGAAACTACAATCCAGTTCTTCTATTGATATTAACCTTTAATTAAAAAAGGAAACACATCATTTATTTTTTTAAGAATTATTTTATTTTAAAATGTTTTATTTATTTATTTATTTATTTAAATTTGACCAGAGAGGGACAGAAAGAGATAAAGAGAAAGAAAGCCACCAGGTTCAGGACTTGAACCATGGTCGGCCATGTGGGAGTCCAGCGCCCCCAAACACCAGGCTACCTGCCAGCCCTCATTTATTATTTTTAAAAAAGGTTTCCTATAGGGACCAGTAGTTAGCGTAATGGCTATGTCGCTGGACTCCCACCTAGTCGACCATGGTTCGCGTCCCGGACCCGGTGGCTTAAAACTCACGCTGGGCACGTGTGCGTGCGTGCCCAGGATCCTGAGAGGAGAATGGAGGAGAAGGGATTGCAGCGTGGCCATCCTCCGTGAGGAGTGATTTCTCTCTTTCTGTCTCTCTGTCTCTCTCTGTCTGGCGAGCGCACGCGCCCTATAGCGAAAACCTCTCCAAAAAAAAAAAGGTTTCCTATATATAATCCCAAATTTAAGAATATATGAATATTTAAATCTGACTATAACAAACCCATTAAAACTATTTCAAAGAGCTTAACTTTATCAATAATAAAAAGGTCTGTCTTTATTATAAACATATCCAACCTGTATACTAAATACATATTTAAATATTTATGGAATCATTAAATGGCTGTTATGCAAATATATGAAACTACCTATGGCATGCAGAAGAAAAAATAAAACCTTCAAGGGTCTATACATTTACAAAAATCTTACCCTCCTATAGAGTCTGGTAGATACATTAATTGGTTCTCATCTATTTTAAGAGTTGTTACATTCTTCAATGAACCTATTGAGAGAAAATATATAATTTTTCAGCTCAAAATAGAAGCAAATTCACTTAACAATGAATGTGACACACATTACATTGGATGAGAACTAGAAAGAACCTTCCTAAGCTGGCCCTGTGTTGTACTAGTTGAGGGAGCAGGATCCCACATGGCCAGCCCTGCAGTTTGAATCTCAGCCTGTGTGTGTGCGTGTCTGTGTGTATCACAAATCCTAAAAAGATGAAGAAATAAAGAAGGAATTGTAGTGTGACCATGCCCAAATAGAGGTGCTTTCTCTCTCTCCTGCTTCTTTCTGGCAGACACATGCAGTCTCTGGGAAAAGAGAAAAAAGGAACTTTCCTAACCAATCTATCTCAAAGAGACACCACTCCCAATTCTATCACTCCATCCCTTATCCTAAATTTTCAATTTTCACATACCCCAACTAAATGTAAGCTTCATGAGAAGAAAATGTTTTGCACTATCCATTGCTGTAGCCCTGTTTCTAAAATCGATGCCATGTCACACGGAAGATAACAAAATACAAACATATTGAATTAATAAAACAGTAGTGTGAAGATAATTTATATCAGTGTAAAACATACTTTTCTATATATCTGAAATAGTAAAATAATGTATTTTAATGTAAATAATTAAAAGTGTTGTTTAGAATAGAGTAGAATCCTGAAAATCTGTAGGAAAAAAAACTAAGCAATGCAACTGAAAAGAGTATGAAACATTATTTTTGGTTTTAATATTAAAACATCATGAGGGGCCCAGCAGATGGCATAATGGCTGTCACTGGACTCCCACGTAGTCGACTCCAGTTCGAGTCCCAGACCTAGTGGCTTAAACTCACACCAGGCATGTGTGCGTACATGCCCAAGATCCCGAGAGAAGAATGGAAGAGAAGGGATTGTGGCATGACCATCCCCGCTGGGGAGTGATTTCTTGCTTTCTGTGTCTCTGTCTTTCTGATGAGCATCCGCACCCTATAGCAAAAACCTCTCCAAAAAGAGAAAACATCATGGGACCAGCAGTTAGCGTAATGGCTATGTCGCTGGACTCCCATGTATTCGACTGCGGTTCAAGTCCCGGACCCGGTGGCTTAAACTCACGCCGGGCGCGTGTGCGTGTGTGCCCAAGATCCCAAGAAGAGAATGGAGGAGAAGGGATTGAGATGTGGCCATCCCCTCTGGGGGGTGATTTTTCGCTTTCTATCTCTCTGTCTCTCTCTGTCTGTCTGGCGAGCACACATGTCCTATAGCAAAAACCTCTCCAAAAAAAGAAAAAAAAAAAAGTGAAAACATCATGAGGACATCAAGATTTGAGCTTTCCGTTCTTTAATCAAGATAATTCAATTTTTTTGATACATCAACAAATAAGAAACTACGCATACAGAGACTCAGTAACAATTACAGATCTCTCATAGGATTTGCTCAAGTGATGTGGTTTTTTTTTTTTTTTTTGAGAGGTTTTTGATATAGGGCGCATGCGCTCGCCAGAGAGACAGAGAGACAGAAAGCGAGAAATCACCCCCCAGGGGGGAATGGCCACACAGCAATCCCTTCTCCTCCATTCTCCTCTCTGAATCTTGGGCATGTACGCACACGTGCCCGGCATGAGTTTAAGCCTCCGGGTCCGGGACTTGAACCGCGGTCGACTACGTGGGATTCCAGTGACATAGCTATTTCGCTAATTGCTGGTACCCTGTTTTTTTAGCTATAAGTCTTTAATGAATTTGGACAAAAATGTTATCAAATGAGGGCAATGATCAAGAGTTAAACCAAATTTGGATAATTAACTTTTTAAAGGAATTTTATTACAAGTCTAAAAATGAGCTTTTAGTCCCCAGCTGCAGTAGAGTCGCTGGACTGCTACTAATCCACAGAATGAATCCACAAGGGAGTGTTGAGTGCAATTCCTAGCCCACTGTAAAAAGTCAGGCACTATATATAGCACATGCTTATGGCTCTAGCAATTCAAGAGGCTGAGGCAGGAGAATCTCACAATAAAGTTAAGACCCTGTCTAAAATACCACAAACATACAAATGAGGTTTCCTTAGGAATAATTCAATTAAGATGTTACTGTGGTAGTACAGTAAAACTACTGCATAACGACAACAACATAAGATTATATGGAAGCCTTGAATTTACTAAGAATAACATGAATTTAAAAGTGGTACAAACCAATAGTCTCAGGCAGTTGTTGAAGTGAATTGCTTGATAACAGGAGGTCCTGAAGGTTTTCACATGCTGAAATTCCTTCTTCAACCATTTCAATATTATTTTTAGAAACATCCAAATATGTGAGTTGTTTCAAACTACCAATAAACTATAAATTAAAAGAGGTAAAGAAAATCTAATGACTCTATTAATACTTAATTTGTAAAAAGTTTAATTAATAAGCCTAATACCAAGTTTTAATTCAAAATTAAATATTAATACAAGAACGAGGACTCACGAATTGTTTTTAAAATACCATTATAAATGTTTTCAATAAGAATAAGAACTCCTATTAACTTTAGCTCAGCAGAGTGATAAAGAACAAATATTTTTTAGGGGAACTCAGCTGTCTAACCTCCAAGAGACAGAGTTCATGGAAATATTATAGTTTAATAATTGTCTGGGTGGGACCAGCAGATGGCATAATGGTTACGTCACTGGACTCTCCCGCATAGTCAACCACGGTTCAAGTCCCGGACATGGTGACTTAAAACTCATGCCCAAGATCCTGAGAAAAGTATGGAGGAGAAGGAACTGCGGTGTGGCCATTCCCCTGGGGGGCGATTTCCTGCTTTCTGTCTCTGGCAAGCACATGTGCCCTATAGCAAAAATCTCTTTAAAGAAAAAAGAATTCTCTGGGCAAACTGAATTATGATATAAATTCAGTTGTTACCACTGGAAAGGATAAGCTCTCTATTAAGAAGAGACTATTCTCGTACAGTTGTGGTGGTCGAAGCAGTAGAGCACTACTGCACAGGGCTGGGGCCTGTTTTGTATACAAATAGCCAGCATGATTTCTTTCACTGGATGGATATCTTGGACAATCCATTCAAGGAAGATCATTTAGTCCAACTTGATGAAGCCTATGTTCTTCATGTACTGACAGAAACACTGACAGCACACACTGAGGCTGTATTTCCGGATCAGGCCATGCTGGTATGAGCACAAGTGGCAAGAGCGAGAGCCCTGGCCAAATTTTCGCGGGTGGCTCCAGCAGAGCTGCCAATGACCCATCCTGCTTTCAGTGGGGCAATGAAGCAAAAGGCTGGGTGGCTTGGATTTGAGTCCTGAACCAATCTGAACAGGACAAGCACACTGGCACATGTCTGTAGTCCTAGTTAGCAGTGAAGCAGAGCCAAAGGACTGCAACAGCAAGCAAGACCTTGTCACAAGAAACAAAACCAAACCAAATCAAACCAAACCAAACCAAAACAAAACAAAAACAATACAAAACAAAAATCAAAAACTTACTTCTTACGCTCTCATAAAAAGAAAAAAATTTTTCTACCAAAGTTTTATTATGAGTATTTTCAGATTTTAAACAAGAATGTGCTCATTGTTAAAAAAAAAAAAAATAGAGGGGCAGGGGTGTTTCCTTCTGTTTAAGGAATGAAATAATCCTTCCCTCCCAGACACACACACTAACTACAAGTAATTCAAGGTCTGGCTCCAATGCCTAGTGGTTAAGGTTATCAGATCCCACATGGTCAAAAACACAGTTTGAGTCAAAATTCAGCAGTTTGAGAAACACACTGAGCATGCATGCCTGTGTGCCCAAAATTGCAAAAGAAGGGAGAGATGGAGAAGGTATTACTGCATGACCATTTCCTTTGAGGATGCTTTCTCCTCTCCCTCCCTGTCTCTCTAGTGTGCTCGCTAGCAAAACAAAACAAAACAAGGTTTAAAATAATTTTTAAAAGCACAATTCACAAAACTGCAAAAGAGAGACAACAAGAAATTAAGTCATTTAAAATTTCACATACATACCCCTGGAATAAAAGTCAGTCTATTACCATCCATCCAAAATTCTTTCAATCCACTTAGTTGCTCAAGCACTTCAGGCTGTTTAGATAGGAAGGTGAGAAATCCAATTAATTTACATTAATGTCTTTATCTAGTAAAAGAAGCCATGGGGGGACCAGCAGTTAGCGTAATGGCTATGTTGCTGGACTCCCATGTAGTCGACCAAGGTTTAAGTCCTGGACCCAGTGGCTTAAATAACTCACGCCGCGCATGTGCATGCATGCCCAAGATCCCAAGAGGAGACTAGAGGAGAAGGGACTGCAGTGTAGCCATCCCCTCAGGGGGTGATTTCTTGCTTTCTGTCTCTCTGTCTCTGTCTTTCTGGCCCTAAAGCAAAAACCTCTCCAAAAAAAAAAAAAAAAAGCAGCCATGGGAATTTCTAATGATAACCTCTAGCTTCAATAGGTTAAAGAGAAGAGAAAAAAGAAGGAAAGAAAAAGCAGAGCCAGGACGTGAGCCTTTCCACTACATTACAGTTACTACTGGGTGGTCAGAAAAGTCATGACATATTTTTTATGTTTTCTATGCAAAAATGCATCATGACTTTTCCAACGATACAACACAATAATGTTACAATACAATGATACAATACAATAATGTTATTAAAGGGAAAACTGCAGATACACATTTTATAAAAGCAGCTTATATAAAACTCATTTACACTTTGGATTACCCAAGAGGGTCAAATGTTTACACAATTAATAACAAAATAAAAATAGGATACACTGCTTGGACGCATACAACAACAAAAAAACACTCTCAACTAAAAGATACAGCCTTCCAAATCTTTGGAAATATCAAAAATATATTTCCTACTATCATTAATAGAGTGGGAAAAAATGGCAATATACATCCCAATAATAAGGAAAAGGTAAACAAAGGCATAACTTCATGACAAGAACATTTTATTATTAGTGCCAGCAGGTAGCATGGTGGTTAAGGCGCTGGACTCCTACATGGCCTACCACTGTTCAAGGCAGCTTGCGTTCTCTCTCTATCTTTGTCTCTCTCTCTCTCTCTCAGGTGAGCACATGTGCCCTAAAGTAAATTAAAATAATACGTAGAAGAAAAAGAAAAGAAAATTCTATCATTTAGACCCGCCATTATCATGGTGGTTGGGGTGGCTGGATCCCACATGGTTGACTGCATAATTCAAGTCCCACACAGCAGCTTGCTAAAACACATGAGCACATTTGTATGCATGGCCAAAATTTTAAAAGGGGAGTGCTCTCTCTCTCTCTCTCTCACAACACACGCCCTCTGGCAAAGTTTTAAAAACGTGTAAGATTGAGACCAGATGGTGGTGCAGTGGTAAAACACAATGCTCTGTGAGGCTGACCCAGATGAGAATGTTCTGGGTTTGTGTCTGGAGACCTCCTTGAGCAAGGTGGACACACATGTGCCCATGATTTGGGGTTGGTTGGGGCTGGGTGGACTGCATTGTCAAGATCCCATCCAGGATGTTTATTGGTATTTCTGTCTCTCTAGCTTATGGAAGAAATAAACTTACTTTACTGGGTTGTCTGAAAAGTGATGACATATTTTTACATTAAAAAACAGGAAATTATGTCATGACTTTTCCTGACAACCTAATAAAAAAAATGTAACACTGAAGGACTAAAATGGTGATAAAAATTAATGATGATCCTGAAAGGTAGCTGGATTCATAAAATGAACCATTATTGAGAATTTTCTAATAGTTAATATGCAAACATATTAATAACATATTAACATATTAATACATACGGAGCAAATGTTGACAAAGGGTACAACAGGTAAGACAACTTAGGAAGTAGAGCATGTATATTTTTCATAAGGAGTAAAAACTCTCTGAACAACAAATATATCAGAAACCATTTTCAACTAGAACATAATAAAGAATATAAAAATAGTATTTTAGAGAAAATATGAAATACCCCAAACGACCATGGTCTCCACCAATGTCCCCTGCAATGTACACTACAAGATGCACAATACCCACAGGGTAACACTATAACAGACACTCAGGTGAAATTCTTGTCCTTAAGACTGTCACCTGAAAGCTACCACAATAAACTCATAAACATAATTTTAAAATTTGAATGATAATGTTCAGCTTGATAATCTCCTCTTCGAAAGAACATATAGCTTATTTTCTGAGTTGGAAAATGAACGGAAGACCAAAAACTGCTTGCACATCCCTTTCTTTTTAGACCCAGTATCATAGTGTACTTAGCATACAAAGCACAAACACAATTGAGAGATCTGATTACCAAATCAAAAGTTTGAAAAGACTTCTCATAAGTTTTTTTCACTCAGTAAGTTTCCCTTTAGCTATTAAGTAAAATTGTAGAGAACTATCTTTTCACTGTACAAGATCGTAATTAAAACACCAGAGTGTTATTCTGAACCCAGAACTACTTTACCTGTTGCATTCTAGACTGATGTTTTTCACTTACATCTCTCAGTTTCTGCTTCCTATTCTAAAATTGTTTAGGATCTTTTTCACAGATCTTTTATCAATCTTACATTTTATCCTGTTTTATGTCAGATTTTTCTGTCTGTCTGCCTAAGCCTTTTACCTGTCTGGCTAATCCTTCTACTTGACTAGAAAGTTCTAACTAAGAACTTTTTGTTGGCCCTATAGCACAACAGAGAGGAAATTTGATCCCATGTGGTTGACTCGGGTTTTAGTTCCGGACAAAGCAGCTTACAGGAGTCACTCTGCCAACGATTTTATTGATACTCCAAAAGAGAGAACACATTTTGGATATAAAACTCATGGTTAACCTCTAGCTTCAATAGGTTAAAGAGAAGAGAAAAAAGAAGGAAAGAAAAAGCAGAGCCAGGACGTGAGCCTTTCCACTACATTACAGTTACTACTGGGTGGTCAGAAAAGTCATGACATATTTTTTATGTTTTCTATGCAAAAATGCATCATGACTTTTCCAACGATACAACACAATAATGTTACAATACAATGATACAATACAATAATGTTATTAAAGGGAAAACTGCAGATACACATTTTATAAAAGCAGCTTATATAAAACTCATTTACACTTTGGATTACCCAAGAGGGTCAAATGTTTACACAATTAATAACAAAATAAAAATAGGATACACTGCTTGGACGCATACAACAACAAAAAAACACTCTCAACTAAAAGATACAGCCTTCCAAATCTTTGGAAATATCAAAAATATATTTCCTACTATCATTAATAGAGTGGGAAAAAATGGCAATATACATCCCAATAATAAGGAAAAGGTAAACAAAGGCATAACTTCATGACAAGAACATTTTATTATTAGTGCCAGCAGGTAGCATGGTGGTTAAGGCGCTGGACTCCTACATGGCCTACCACTGTTCAAGGCAGCTTGCGTTCTCTCTCTATCTTTGTCTCTCTCTCTCTCTCTCAGGTGAGCACATGTGCCCTAAAGTAAATTAAAATAATACGTAGAAGAAAAAGAAAAGAAAATTCTATCATTTAGACCCGCCATTATCATGGTGGTTGGGGTGGCTGGATCCCACATGGTTGACTGCATAATTCAAGTCCCACACAGCAGCTTGCTAAAACACATGAGCACATTTGTATGCATGGCCAAAATTTTAAAAGGGGAGTGCTCTCTCTCTCTCTCTCTCACAACACACGCCCTCTGGCAAAGTTTTAAAAACGTGTAAGATTGAGACCAGATGGTGGTGCAGTGGTAAAACACAATGCTCTGTGAGGCTGACCCAGATGAGAATGTTCTGGGTTTGTGTCTGGAGACCTCCTTGAGCAAGGTGGACACACATGTGCCCATGATTTGGGGTTGGTTGGGGCTGGGTGGACTGCATTGTCAAGATCCCATCCAGGATGTTTATTGGTATTTCTGTCTCTCTAGCTTATGGAAGAAATAAACTTACTTTACTGGGTTGTCTGAAAAGTGATGACATATTTTTACATTAAAAAACAGGAAATTATGTCATGACTTTTCCTGACAACCTAATAAAAAAAATGTAACACTGAAGGACTAAAATGGTGATAAAAATTAATGATGATCCTGAAAGGTAGCTGGATTCATAAAATGAACCATTATTGAGAATTTTCTAATAGTTAATATGCAAACATATTAATAACATATTAACATATTAATACATACGGAGCAAATGTTGACAAAGGGTACAACAGGTAAGACAACTTAGGAAGTAGAGCATGTATATTTTTCATAAGGAGTAAAAACTCTCTGAACAACAAATATATCAGAAACCATTTTCAACTAGAACATAATAAAGAATATAAAAATAGTATTTTAGAGAAAATATGAAATACCCCAAACGACCATGGTCTCCACCAATGTCCCCTGCAATGTACACTACAAGATGCACAATACCCACAGGGTAACACTATAACAGACACTCAGGTGAAATTCTTGTCCTTAAGACTGTCACCTGAAAGCTACCACAATAAACTCATAAACATAATTTTAAAATTTGAATGATAATGTTCAGCTTGATAATCTCCTCTTCGAAAGAACATATAGCTTATTTTCTGAGTTGGAAAATGAACGGAAGACCAAAAACTGCTTGCACATCCCTTTCTTTTTAGACCCAGTATCATAGTGTACTTAGCATACAAAGCACAAACACAATTGAGAGATCTGATTACCAAATCAAAAGTTTGAAAAGACTTCTCATAAGTTTTTTTCACTCAGTAAGTTTCCCTTTAGCTATTAAGTAAAATTGTAGAGAACTATCTTTTCACTGTACAAGATCGTAATTAAAACACCAGAGTGTTATTCTGAACCCAGAACTACTTTACCTGTTGCATTCTAGACTGATGTTTTTCACTTACATCTCTCAGTTTCTGCTTCCTATTCTAAAATTGTTTAGGATCTTTTTCACAGATCTTTTATCAATCTTACATTTTATCCTGTTTTATGTCAGATTTTTCTGTCTGTCTGCCTAAGCCTTTTACCTGTCTGGCTAATCCTTCTACTTGACTAGAAAGTTCTAACTAAGAACTTTTTGTTGGCCCTATAGCACAACAGAGAGGAAATTTGATCCCATGTGGTTGACTCGGGTTTTAGTTCCGGACAAAGCAGCTTACACACCAAGGGCACAGGATCCAAGTGGTGACAAGATGAAGAACTGAACTGCAGTGTAACCTGGCCCCATTCTCTCTGTCTCTCCTTCTAGTATCTTCAAGCATAATAAAAATAGAACAAAACAAAAATAACTTTTATACCTCAAAATGTCTACCTTTATTCAATATTTAAAATAATTTAATTTTCACAATTTGTTCTTGATCAAATATAAAACTTAAAGTGAGATTTGTAAGAACTTACCACTTCTGTGAATTCATTACTTCCCAAATCCAATCTTTCCAGTTGGGTCAGTCTATTCATGGTTCTATTCACAATGATTTAATAAAGAATCAATCATATAAAAATATCAATTACATGGAAGCTTTCACTTTTCATAGTTTACAATACTCATACAGTACATAATAAGGTAAATATAAGCTTTCTTCACATGCTGACAAGGTAAAAATGTTCATTTTCTAAGAAAAATTATATTTAATTTCTAGATAAAAGATTGTTATCAATTATTCTCTAATTCTGGCTTCTCACAAGTCTTCTCATTTCTATTATTAAGCAGTGATTGCAATAAATTTAAACCTACAGGCCAGAATATAAATAATAGGTTTCTACTTTTTCACAGAATAAATTTTTATATATTATAAATCAGCTAATAAATTAGACTGTCTGGTAGATACATAGTAATTACTACCTCAATTACAAAAACTACTTATCAAAACTTGTAAAACTTCAAGATGCTTATAACCCTGAAAATTAGTTTTCACAATAATTTCTTTCTTATGAGAAAAATCTATCATTTGGGGCCGGCAGGTGGTGTAATGGCTGAAGTGCGGACTCCCACATGGCCAACTATGGTTTAAATCCCAGACCTGAAGGCTTGCTTTCTCACATCCCCTCCCCCTTCTCTCTCGCACACGCATGCACAAGTTCTCTCATTCTGTCTCTCTTTGGTCAAATTAAAAATAAATAAATAAAGAATTCTTTTAAAAAGAAGAAAAACCTATTATGTAATGCATCAAGATGCTGCCAACTAATCAGATAAAATCTCTACATTAATGATTGCACAGGATATGGCAAAATACACTTATTACCATCATCTCACTAGTATATTACATTACCATGCTAATACTTCAAAAATGATCATTTAAAACCCAACTGCACCCTAAATTATGGTGCAAGAACACAAACTACTTCTTTTTTTCCTGCAAAGTTTAACAAATAAAAATGAGTAATTATTGGGTCATCAGAGAAGTCATGACACATTTTTCTATGTATTTCTATGCAAAAATGCATGACTTTTCCAATGACCCAACTGCAAAATAAAATTAAGTTAATGCATTTCTTCAGATTTTTCAGAGAAAGAATAAAGGAACACATAATTATAATGATAATATACTGTTGGCCTAAATTAGAAGCAGCTAATTTTCCCCAATACCCATTTTAAATATGCTAGTCTTTCTTTCAGAAGAATTATTTATTTAATTTTCTTTAATATTACTAATCTTTTTTAAATTTGACCAGAGACAGAGAGAGAGAAAAGGAAAGTGAGAAAGCATGCCGGCAGGTCCAGGACTCAAACTGGCCAGCTATGTGGGAGTCCAGGGCCTTAACCATCATGCCACCGGCTGGCCCCTAAATATGCTATTCTACCACCACTCCTTTTATAATCTCAGAATATTATTTTTTCTCAGAGTGGTTTTAACACAGATTTCATGATGCCTATTCTCAGCTACAGTACCCTTACTTCCCTTACTCTTGTCTTCATCCAGAAAAACCAATAAATAAATCAAAGGACTCAACCTAAGTGCCCAAGAACTGAAGATTGCATTGAAAAAAAATGTGGCACATGTACACTATGGAATACTAGTATGTTATCAGTAAAGTCATGATGTACTTTTCTGTTTTGTTTTTCCTATGCAGAATTGTGCCATGACTTTCTCAATGACCCAATTCTTAGCCACAAAGAATGAGACCCTAGGGGCCAGCAGATGGTATGGTGGATAAAGGCTCTGGACTCCCACATGGCCAACCACTGTTCAAGTCCCAGAACTGGAGGCTTGCTTTCTTGCTTTCCCTCTCTCTCTCTCTGTTTCTGTCTGATCAAATTTAAAAAATAATAATGACAAATGGAATTAAATAAATAATTCTTTAAAAAAAAAAAAAAAAGGAAAAGAAAAGAATGAGACCCTGAGGGCTAGCAGATGGCATAATGGTTATGTTGCTGGACTCCCAAATGGCCGACCACAGTTCAAGTTCTCGACTTAGCAGCTTAAACCTCATGCTGGGCATGTGTGTGTGCATGCCCAAAATTGCGAGAAAATGAAGAAGGGACTGTAGTGTGGCCATCCTCCATAAGGGGTGATTTCTTGCTTTCTGTGTTTCTTTGGTAAGCACACATACCCTATAGCAAAAAATCTCTTTAAAAACAAAAAGAATAAGACCTTGATTTTTTTCCATAAGATCTCATTTTTAAATTTATTATTATTTATTTTTAATACACTGTGGGGCACATATGCTTACCAAAGAGAAAGTGAGAAAGCAAGTCACCAGGTCTGGGACTTTGAACCATGCTCAGCCACATGGGAGTCCAGTGCCTCAAACACCACACCACCTGCTGTCCCTGAGACCCTGATATTTGAAACAGAGTGGATGACTATAGAAGCTTTAGTGCTAAATGAAGAGTCAGACTATGAAAGACAAACACTGTATTGTCCCAATTCAATATATACCAAATGCCTACACTCTAGAACAGAAATTAAAATATTTGAAGATGTAATAGTAGAGAGGGCAAGTGTAGATACCAGAGACTGTATGGGAGGGAGTCAATAGCAGAGGGTGAGAGAGTCAACAATAGAGGTGGGTGGGAGGGGCTCAGAGAAGAAAAAATTAACGGACTCGAGAATGTAAAGTATTCTCAGGGACCAACAGTTAGCGTAATAGCTATGTCGCTGGACTCCCACGTAGTCGACCACAGTTCAAGTCCTGGACCCGGTGGCTTAAAACTCACGCTGGACACTTGTGCATGCATGCCCAAGATCCAGAGAGGAGAATGGAGGAGAAGGGATTGTGGCGTGGCCAACCCCCCTGAGGGGTGATTTCTTGCTTTCTCTCTCTCTCTCTGTCTGGCGAGCGCACGTGCCCTATAGCAAAAACCTCTCAAAAAAAAAAAAAAAGAAAAAGAAAAAAATAGAATGTAAAGTATTCTGTTGAAAATGGGACCAGCAAATGGTGCAGTGGTTACTTCACTGGACTCCCACATGGCCAACGGCGGTTCAAGTCCTGGACACGGCGGCTTGAAACTCAAGCCGGGCGCCATGTGTATGCATGCCCCAAATTCCGAGAAGAGACTGGAGAAGGGATTGCAGTGTGGCCATCTCCTGGGGGGGGGCATGATTTCTCATTTTCTGTCTGTCTCTCCAATGAGTGCATGCAATGCCCTATAGGAAAAAAAATCTCTCTTTAAAAAATAAATAAATAAAGGCGGGGCCGGCAGGTGGCGTGGTGGTGGTTAAGGGCACTGGATTCACACATGACCAACTATGGTCCGAGTTCCAGAGCTGGTAGCTTGCTTTCTCACTTTCCTTCTCTCTCTCTGTCCCTCTCTGGTCAACTGTGTGGGTGTGTTTGTGTCTGTGTGTGGGTGTGTGTGTGAACGCGCGCGCGCGCGCGCGCACGCGCCCAAGATCCCGAGAGAATGGAGGAGGGGGGATTGCAGCATGGCCATCATCCCTGGGGGGTGATTTTTCGCCTTCTGTCTCTCAGTCTCTCTGTCTCTCTCTGTCTTTCTGGCGAGTGCACGCGCCCTACAGTAAAAACCTCTCTAAGAAAAAGAAAAAGAAAGAAAATGATGCATACAGTAATGTCCTTGATTATCACACATTGCACACACGCTTTGAAAAACCATACTGTGTAAACATCATTAAGAAGTTCTAGTTTTCTTTATATATGAGTAATATACATGTTTCCAAACATATAAAATCATATATTCACCACTACATCAGGTGGAGATTTGAGAAAAGTGGAGAGGACTTTAAGGAAGAGGGATGACTGAAAGTATAAAACATAATCTTGCTTCAATGCTGTTATGACAAGGTAACAAAAATTCACATGCAGCAACTGAATACACAGTATCAATGGGATAATTTTAAAAAATAAAGCATATGTTTTAGAAGAGGGTTCTAAAAGAACAGCAGCACATCAGAAAAGTTCAATTCTAGACAATGTCCTAGAAAAGTTAAGTTTTAAAAAGATTTAGAAAAATGTGAATGATAAAAGTATATAATAAAAAAGAAGAAATATAGTATTAAGAAAGTGTCTCCACCTCCAGCTAACACTGGCACCTTAGATTCTGCTCATACATTTCAAAAGCTTCAGAAATATAACTGCATCAGAATAAGATCCAGCTTCCAACTTCAAAAAGAAGACAGAAAGAGTATCCCTCAAATTTCCTGTAGTCTACATGCAAAATTTATTTGTATTTAACTCTTTTTACCTTTTCCTCTTCCTATATCACAGGAAGAATTTAATTTGTATTCTTGGTCTTGGTCCTGTGTACTCCAGTATTTAAGTGGTATTAAATTTTATTTATTTATATAAATATACATACATACTCTATGTGTGTGTGTGTGTGTGTGTGTGTGTGTGTATATATATACATATATATAAAACAATATGTATGTGTATATACATGTAAAACAATATATGTGTATGTATATATATACACATATATAAATAAAACAATATATATATTTATATTGTTCTTCCCATTGATCTACTCTTTGGTCATAAAAAAAAAAAATTCTACTAACAGATCAGTCAGGTGGCATGGTGACTGTGGTGGCTGGACTCCCACAAGGCCGATCATGGTTTGAGTCCCAGGCCTGGCAGCTTAAAAATCATGCCAGGCACGTGTGTGTGTGTGTGTGTGTGTGTGTGTGTGTGTGTGTGTGCGCGCGCACGCACACACACCCAAAATTCCAAGAAGAGAATGGAGAAAAAGAGACTGCAGCATGTCCATGACCCCTGTGGGCTGATTTCTCACTTTCCCCCTCTCTCCCTGGTGAGCGCACATGCCCTATAACAAGCTTAAAAAAAAAAAAAAAAAGTCTAGTCACATAACCTGAATACATATGACTTTTCTAATATTTAAAAATTATGGACTCGTTATAGTTTGTGAAGTCTCAAAGACTTTAAATTATATTCATAACCATCACTATAACACTTCATTCACTGGTGTAATGAACAGTCAGTTTATTGTATCTTGAGAATTTACAATCATTAGGGCACAGGAGGAGACAATGACACATGTGTACATGTGTGCATGTTGGTCAAGGATAAACAGAGTAATCTATACATACTTGGGTACTTTTTTTTGGTTTTAGTTCTTTTCGCTATAGGGCGTGTGTGCTTGCCAATGAGAGAAAAGAGGGAGAGAGAATGTGGGAAGTCACTCCCCAGGAGGGATGGCCATGCCACAGTCTATTCTCCTCCACTCTCTTCTAGGAATTTTGGCATGAACATATACGCACTAGGCGTGATTCTCAGGCTGTCAGGTCTGGGACTTGAACTGCAAAGCTGGGCTTGTGGGATCCAGTGCCTTAACCTCCATGCCATCGAATAGCCCCTGTACAGATATACTTTGAAAAGTATGTGGCAAATATAATGGAAATGAATATGATGCCATAGAAAGTTTAACACACCTCTAGGGTAAGTGTAGATGTTTCCCTCAAGAGGTGACAACTAAGTCTTGATGATTCAATAAGATCTGGAAAATTTATTTTTCTTGAAGGGTCAGAGTAAAAATTTTAGGTGCTGGGGGCCATACAGTCTCTAGTAAACTATTCAACTCTACCACTATAGAGCAAAAGACAGTATATGTACGAATGAATGTAGATGTGTTCCAGTGAACTTTCACTCACAAAAACAGTGGGCCAGATTTAATCATGGACTGTAGTTGCCCAGCTATAACAATACAACAATGCACTCAAGATGTTTTAAGACAGCTATTCAATTAATACCAATGGACTACAGTGCATTTTGAGTTTGCAAATCTTTCTTTATGGTTTTATCTTATTTGCTGCTGGGTGGCCATCTCTTTATGTTGTCTGCATTAGGGGCCACTATTTCTAATTTACAAAGGACTAGAAAGCCAAATAATTAAGTTTTAAGTTACTGGGCTTCACATAAAGACCCAATGGAACTCATTAATGTGTTTGAGTAATATGTGAATTCAGCAGTGTGTTTGAGTAATATGTGAACTGGGATCTCTAATTGGGACTCAGATAGACTTTTATATACTTATCATTTTGACTTTTTTGTCACAAAAAAAGACTGTATTTTAGGGAGGGATGCAATCATATCACATTAAACACCAACAACAGGCACAACATTTTCATATTTAACACCATTAATTAAAATACAATGACCATAAATGTTGGTCTTTAGAAACAACCTACACTCACATTTTAGATAATAAAAATTTAACATTAAAATATTAAAATTTCACACTTAATCTTTAAAAGGATAGCACCTTTACTTACTTAGGCAACATTTTCAATTGGTTTTCTCTAAGTTCTAATATCTGGAGTTTAGTTAATCTGCAAAACAAAGAACAATCAAGTATGACAAAAATAAGGAATTTAATTAACAAATTAATCTCGCATACTAAAATTTTAAAGCAACCAATATGAACTGTGTAATTCTTATGCAAAGAGTAGTACATTTAAAATTACAAGCCAGGTGTGGTGGTGCACACCTGTTGTTCCAGCTGGGAGGCTGAGTCACAAGAACAAGGCCATGTCTTTCAGGGGAAAAAGAAAGGAAAAAAAGAAAAGATTATTTATATTCTTAAAATTCCAGTGGGGGAGGAGGAGTAAGCACTTCTACACATTTTCAAAGTGACAAAGCGTCCTTAAATACCAATTCTGGAGCATTGCATGCCTTTTACTGAAAATAACCATAAAAATGTTTAATTGTTGGGCCAGGAGGTGTTATAGTGGTTAAGGTGCTAGATTCCATATAGCTGGCTCTGTAGTCCAAATCCTAGACCCATAAACTTGGAAAATAAGCCAGGCACAAGCCCAAAATCCCAAGAGGAGATAGAGAAGGGATTGTGGCATGGCCATCCTCCCTTAGAGGCTGCTTTCTCATCTTCCCTCTCTTGTTTCTCTACAGCAAGTACATGCATTCTCTAGCAAAAACTTAAAAATATATACATAAATAAAAAATGTTAATTGTTCATAAATTTAGGAACAATATACCTTCAAAGTACAGCTCCAAGAAGAAATTAATGAGGGAGTATAAGAGGACATAAGAAAGAGAAATCCAGTGATGAACATTTCACTTTAGAAAGATTTTTTTGCTATAGGGCATGTGCACACACCAGAGAGACAGAAAGCAAGAAATCACCCCCCAAGGGAGATGGCCATGCCATAATCCCTTCTCTTCTAATCTCTTCTCAGAATTTTGGGCATGCATGCACACATGCCCAGCATGAGTTTTAAGCCACCAGGTCTGGGACTCGAACCGCAATTAACTACGTGAGAGTTCAGCAACATAACCATTATGCCATCTCCTGATCCCAATAACTCAGTAACTATTAATAATTCATTTGTTTTAAAATATTACTTAAGGACATCAGCAGATGGCATAATAGTTATGTTGCTGGACACCCACTGGACCTCAGTTCGTGTTCTGGACCTGGTAGCTTAAAATTCATACCAGGTGGGTATGTGTGCATGCTTAAGATCCCAAGAGGAGAATGGAAAAGGGATTGCAGCATGGCCATCACCCAGGGGTTGATTTCTTACTTTCTGTCTCTCTATACCTCTCTGTCTCTCCAGTGAGCACATGTTCCCTATAGCAAAAAACGTCTCTCAAAAAAAAAAAAAAATTACTTAAAAACTTATGTGTGGAGGGGTGAGAATTATGAGGCAGATCCAAGACGGATTCTCTTTTCTCAACAATTTTGATTCCAGTGGGGAAGACAGATAAAGTATTAAATTATTTTAGAATGATAAATGCTAATAATCTAGCATTAAGTATTTCAAGTATATAGAAATTATCCCCATTAAAAAAATCGTTTTGGGGCTGGCAGGTGGCATGATGGTTAAGGTGCTGGACTCCCACATGGCTGACTGTGATTCCAGTCCTGGACCTGGTAGCTTGCTTTTTCACTCTCTTTCTCTCTCTGGTCAAATTGATGAATAATAAAAAAATAAATAAAATTAAATTAATTAATTCTTTTTTTTTTTTTGGAGAGGTTTTTTAAATAAATTAATTCTTTAAAAATTGTTTTGCCCCCAAAAAAACAATTTAAGTTTTATTTTTATTCTTTTAAACTCACATTACTTTTTGTTTACTTGGGAGAATAAATTCAAAGTTAAATAATGAGCTAAAGTAAAAAACACTGTAGCCTGGTGTTTAAGATGACTAGATCCTACATGCCAACCACATGCTTGAGTCATGGAGCAAATGACTTAAAAAATATTCCAGGCACATGTCCAAAATCCCAACAGAAGGAGAGATAGAAAAAAGGGATACCAGTGTGACCATGACCCATTGGGAGTGTCTCCCCACCCCCCTCCCCCCCACCAAGCACAAGCACCCTCTTATAAATGAAAATAGAAGTCAAAATAACAAGATCTAAAGAAACTATAAAAATCACAATGCTTAGAAATAATTACAAAAGAAGAGTCTATGAAACTGTAATTAATAGTATTACCAAAGCAGGTTGTCTATGAGTCTATGAAACTGTAATTAATAGTATTACCAAAGCAGGTTGTAGTTTCATAAACTTTACAAGAGCTAACAATAAAAGGTTTTAGAAGAAACTTTCATTTACCTGCCAAAATTAGCTGGCAAGAACTCAAGGAAAGCATCGTTCAGATATAACTGGGTTAGGTTTAACAGCTGAGAAAATCCATCAGGGAGCCTATATAAAATATACCAAAATTTTAGGCACATCCATATATATAATTTCAGTCTCTTAAAATCTAATAATCAGTATAATCAAGACAATTTTCAGCAGATAATAGTCCTCTCTTTGTTTTCGTGAGTAATCCTCAAATTAAGATTTGCCTTTTGTAATAACTTACTCGTTTTAATGTTGGTATTTAATCTCTTTGTAAAAAGGAACTAAGAAAGTATTTTGTCTCGGTAACATAAAATAGTTAACTAAGAAACCACAACATAGAAATTACTTAGGACTTAACAATGAAACTAGCCTTACCTCACATTAATTTGAAGGACTAGGTAAGAGTTCTAAGCCTTGGCAGAGACATTTGGACAGGATATCTCCTTACTGTGACGAGGCCATCTTGTGCACTGTAGAATGTTTATAGCTGCAACCCTAGCCTCTACCAACTACTGGGTCATTGAAAAAGTCATGAGGCATTTTTGCATAGAAAAACATGAAAAAATGCATCATGATTTTTCCAACAACCCAACAGATGACAGCCCCCCTACACACACACACACACACACACACACACACACTCTCACACTCACACACTCACCATTGTGAAAATCAAAAATGTCCCCAGAAATGCCCAAAAGTTCTGAAAGCAAAATAGCCCTCAGTTGAGAACTACTGGAAAGATTATTTTCAATTTCAACATTTGGCTCCTATTAAACAGGTAAGTCTGTACAACTTCACAATGAATAAATGAGAAGAAATATAATGTAAAAAGCTAAATGATATTTTTTAAGGCCATGTAAAGATCTATGGGTATTAGCTTTACTTCTATTTCTTCGTGATTATGAAACAAGTTACAGATTTAAAACTTAATGCCAGTGCAGTATTTTCAAAGAAAAAGTATACACCATCTTTACATGTTTGTCCTGGATTTGAACAGGTACAACAATCCTTACGCAGTAAAACACAACTGAGATTGACTCAGATTATTTATCCTCTACTCCTCTCACACCTCCATCTTCAACAGCAAGTGAAACAATCCTAAATTTTGGGAAAACTCATCTAGAAATACAATATCAAAATATATGAAAGGTGGCTTCCAACTTTCAACTTAGGTATACTGTGTTTCACTGCTCATCTTTCCTTCATCATCCCATTCCTGTGAAGTTTAACAACTCTGGTGCTGGTAAAACTCTGTTTATAGCAATTAACATCATAAAAGGATATGCAACCTCTGGTATCTGTTGCAACAAACATGTAGTTTTCTTCTTTTGTTATTTTGCCTTCTTGACTTTTCAATTTATTTTTTCAAAAGTTTGAATATGCCCTACACCTGATTCAAAGACAAAGACATTCTGATATTGTACAAATAACTTGGATTCTAGTCTCACTTCTGACACTATCTGTAAGATGTGGAGGAAAATTTTTGCATTATTTCTTTTGGATCTCAATTTCATGCCTGTAATATATGGGGCTAAAAAAGATTATCTGAAAGTTTCCTTTTTAACTCTACAAGTAAAATTTTATATAGACTGATACAAATTTTTTATTAAAACATGTAAAAAACCAATTGACTACTATTTGGCAATTTTTTATTCACAAAAACAACTTCTAATTTAACTGGGAAAAACTTACTTGGAAATAGGGTTTACACTGGCCTCCACAATTGTCAAAACTTTACAATTTTTTATATTTTCTGGAAATTCCTGTATTCCTTGAAAACAAACAAAAATGATCAAATTAAAAGAATATATTCCCAAGGTCAAAATAACAATAATAATTGATTAATGCATACCTTGAAAATTCAAAAATAATTAATCAACTAAGCAGGAATATCAACATAGCACACACCATCAATGTGAATCATTTGCAATCACCTCAACAATGTCTATTTTCCCTTTCATCTTTTCATCATTTGTCTCTTTATAACTGCCAATTACTTTGATTAGTTTTATATTCCTTTCCTCCTCTTCACTCTTCTAAAAATGAGTACTTGCTCTATGTGATAATAAGGACACAAAATGTGGAATATTTAACATTCTCTCATACAGAAAAAAAATTACATTTTAAATACAAGGCTTTAGACTGAGTGAGTCTCTAATATATATAAACTAAAAAAGGTGGAAAAAAAAACTACAGATAGCAGAGGTGGGAAATTTACATCACATATAGCAGTGGACATGCCTGAAGTCAATATGATTAATTATCCAACAAGATTATTACTACAGGATCATTAAAGAACCTTTCAATTTCATAACTATGTTTGTATTAGTTTTTTAGAGAGATTTTTGCTATAGGGCGCATGTGCCCGCTGGAAACAGAGACAGAAAGCGAAAAATCACCCCCTAGGAGGGATGGCCATGCCACAATCCCTTCTTCACCACTCTTCTCTTGGGATTTTGAGCACATAAGCACACATACCCGGCGTTGAGTTCGAGGACTCGAACCGTGGTCAGCCATGTGGGAGTCCAGGGCCTTGACCACTATGCCACCTGCTGGCCCCCATAACTATGATTCTAAATAAGGAAGTTTACAACAATGCTACATATGCAGGTGATGAAAAATGAATGGTGCAAAATCACCAATTAACAACTACTGTAGTAGTAACACTGATTTCAGTCAAAATTCACCAATGGATTCTAAAATAAGTAAAAGCATGATGATGAGCAGAATATTTATACAGTTTCAAAGATACTTCCCACAAGAAATTTATAAATTACAAAAGAAAAAATTAAGTTTATAGGGGACAAATATGACAGGCACCACTTTAACCTTAAAAAATTGCTTCATAGTTAGCATCACCAGTTAATATCATGTAGCAACTGATCTGAGATTCACTGAGAAACAATGCAGTATCACCATATACCTCCCACAAACATACAGCCTGAACTTAATCATAATTAGACATCAAACACACACAAATTAAGAAAAATTCTGTTATACAGCTGCCTAGTAATCTTAAAAACTATCAAGGTAAAAAAGACATGGAAACAGAGAAAATACTTGGATGATAGAAAAACAGAAGACATTGGACAACTAAATGCACTAAGTGAAAGTAAGTGTTGGTGAAAGTGTGGAGAAACTGGGAACTACATACATTACAGACAGGAATAAAAAATGACATAGCTGCTATGGAAGATGATTTGGAATTTCTTCAAAATGTCAAACACAGGGATAAGCAGATGGCAAAATGGTTATGTCACTGGACTCCAATGTAGTAGACAGCAGTTTGAGTACTGGACCCGGTGGCTTAAAACTCACGCCATGCGCACATGTGTGTATGTATGCCCAATATCCAAGAGAAGAAGGGATTGTGGCATGGCCATCCCCTCTGGGGGGGTGATTTCTCGGTTTCTGTCTCTCTCTGTTCTGTTTCTCCAGCGAGTGTATGTGCCCTATACCAAAACCTCTCTACAAAACAAAAACAAAAACAAAAACAAAAATGGTCAAACACAGAATCAGAATTACTCTATGACTAAACATCTCAACAAGTATTACATATTTGAGAGAATTAAAAACTATGCTTGGGACCAGCAGATGAGGCAATGGCTATGTTGCTGGAATCCCATGTAGTTGATGGCGGTTTGAGTACTGGACCCAGAAGCTTAAAACTCAAGCCAGGCACGTGTGCATGCATCCTCAAAATCCCGAGAGGAGAATGGAGGAGAGGGGACTGTGGTGTAGACACCTCCCTGAAAGAGTGATTTCTCAGTTTCTGTCTCTGTCTCTCAGGCACATGCATGCACTCTATAGCAAAACTCACTCACAAAATAAAAATTAAATCAATAAAAAACATGTTTGCACAAAACCAGCATTATTCACAATAGTTTAAAGAAGAAACCATCGGGGGCCAGCAGTTGGCGTAATGGCTATGTCGCTGGACTCCCACGTAGTCAACCGCAGTTCAAGTCCCGGACCCGGTGGCTTAAACTCACGCCAGGCGCGTGTGCGTGCGTGCCCAAGATCCCGAGAGGAGAATGAAGG
>NW_006209026.1:356719-358218 GCF_000334495.1 Tupaia belangeri chinensis | reverse complement strand
GTGGCCCTATAAGAAAAAAACCCAAAAAAAAAAAAAAAAAAAAAGAAGAAACCATCTACATTACATGTTCATCAACAAATGAGAGGATAAACAAATTGTGTTATATCCATACTATAGAATATTAATCAGCAATATAAAAGAATGGAATACTGACATGGTGTAACAAAGATGAATCTTCAAAACATCCTCGTAAGTGAAAGAAGCAAAACACAAAAGATTACGCATGAGAAATCTTCAAAAAGTTCACGAAAGATGTATATTATGATAAACTATGTATGAATTTCAAAAAATTTTTGTACCAAAATAAAACTCATACTTTTTTTTTAAGAATTATTTTGACTTTATTTATGTGTGTGTTTATTTATTTAAATTTGACCGGAGAGGCACAGAGTGAGTGAGAATGAAAGAGGGAGATAGAAAGTGAGAAAGCAAGATGACAGGTCCAGGACCCAAACCACAGTGTGAGTCCAACACCTTAACCACCACGTCACCTGCTGGCCCCAATAAACTCATACTTTAATTCCACTTATCCAGGGAATTAGAACTGCAGATTTAAACCGTGGTTGCTATGTGGAATCTGACTTCTCATGAGCAGTGCATTACCACTGCGCCATGAAGTTAGTTCTAGCTATAGCAATCTTTATTTACAGATGGATATTAGCCTATGGACATATAAAAAGTTACAATATTTCCTCCCAATTTTAAAAAAAACTTTTTACTATATAGAGAAATTTAACTGTATTATACAGTCAAATTTGTTCATTTTGTCATTTCAGAGAAACTTTCAAGGTTTTTGCCTTAGGGTGTGTGTGCTCCCTGGAGTGAGATATCCACGCTATAATCCCTTCTCTTCCACTTTCTTTCCACAATCTTAGCCACACAAGTGCACACATCCAGCATGAGTTTCAAGTCATCAAGTCTGGGACTCAAGTGGTGGTCAGGCATGTGGGAGTCCAATGACATAACTACTACATCATCTGCTGGTCCTCAGAAACTTTCAGTTTTTAATGTAACACTGAACACAAGTGATAAAAAAGCATCCATTTTGTGTTCTTGAACTCAAAGGCAAGATTTTTTTTTTAGAATTATTTTATTTAACTTTATTTATTATTATTTTCCAGTTTGATCAGAGACACACAGAGGGAGAGAGAGGAAGTGAGAAAGCAAGCCACCAGGTCCGAGACTTGAACCATGGTCGGCCATGTGGGAGTCCAGCACCTTTAACCACCATGCCACTTGCCGGCCCCCAAAGGCAAGATTTTAACATTAGATATATTTATGTCTTTTATAAACATTGATATTATAAGATTAAGAATGACTTTTTTGGGAACCAGCAGTTAGCATAATGGCTATGTCACTGGACTCCCACGTAGTCGACCGCGGTTCACGTCCTGGACTCGGTGGCTTAAAACTCACGCCGGGCGCGTGTGCATGCGTGCCCAAGATCCCAAGAGGAGAATGGAGGAGAAGGGACTGCGGAGTGACGATGCCACCTCGGG
>NW_006209026.1:349469-356670 GCF_000334495.1 Tupaia belangeri chinensis | reverse complement strand
GCCGCCGCCCTTTAGGGAAAACCCTTCCAAAAAAAAAAAAAAAAAGAATGGCTTTTTTCTTTTTCTTTTTTTTGAGGGTTTCTTTTGCTATAGGGCGCATGCGCTCGCCAGACAGACAGAGAGAGATAGAGACAGAAAGTGAGAAATCACCCCCCAGGGGGGATAGTCACGCCGCAATCCCTTCTCCTCCAAGAATGACTTTTTTCAATTCCTACATGCTAGAAGATTGGGAGTTCGAACAGCAAGTTTACTTCTTCCATGACAGAGTGAGCAAGAGACAAGCATCCCTAACTGGGTCCGAACATCATGATCCAGCCAGTCAGGATCAGCTGCGCATTTATTCTCAGCATACCTAAGGGGGTTACATATTTGAACCTAGAACTTTCCCATGTGGAGCAGCCTCACAGAGCATCACTGTGTACTTTTCCAGCCCCAGGACAAAAGGATATTGAGTTTATCAAATGCTCTTTCTAAATCTGTTAAAATTGCTGTTATGTTTTCTTCCTCCATTCTGTTAACACAGTAAGCCAAATGGACTGATTTTCAAATGTCAACCTAACCTTGTAGCAAAAAAAAAAAAAAACCCCAACCTTTGGAAAAAAAAAAAAAAAAAAAAAACAAGATCCACACTTATTGTCCACTTGCTATAAGCTATCATAGATTTGATATACAAGGTTTCTTTAAGAAGTTGATGGAAAAAGTGTATTATAAAAACAGTTGGGACCAGCAGTTCGTGTAATGGCTATGTTGCTGAACTCCCATGTAGTTGACCACGGTTTGAGTCTAGGACCTGGTGGCATAAATTCACGCCAAGTGCATGTGTGTGCCCAAGATCCTGAAAGGAGAATGAAGGAGAAGGGACTGTGGTGTGGCCATCTCCCCAGGGGGTAATTTCTCACTTTGTGTCTCTCTGTCTTTCTGGTGAGTGCACGCACCCTATAGCAAAAACCTCTCCAAAAACAAACAAAATCACTGTGCACAGATTTCAAACTTTTTTTGCAGACCAAAACAAACTCATACTTTAAGTCCACATTTTTTCACAAAATTGTAAAATTTTGTGTGTGCGTACAAATACAAAAGTGTTTTTTTTTTGTATAATGGCTATGTCGCTGGACTCTCACGTTTGACCGCGGTTCGCGTCCCGGACCCGGTGGCTTAAAACTCACACTGGGCGTGTGTGCGTGCGTACCAAAGATCCTGAGAGGAGAATGGAGGAGAAGGGATTGTGGCGTGACTATCCCCCCTGGGGGGTGATTTCTTGCTTTCTGTCTGTCTCTCTGTCTGTCTGGTGAGCGCACACGCCCTATAGCGAAAACCTCTCCAAGAAAAAAAAAAATACAAAAGTGTACATATATGTGTGCACATGCATACAAACATATACATGCACATACCCAAAAATGCCCTTACGTTTAAGTAAAATAGTTATTGTTAAATGACCCTAATTTATCACATTACAATATGATTTATTTTTATTTTTTTAGAGGTTTTTGCCATAGGGCACATGCACTTGCCAGAGAGACAGACAGTGAGAGAATCAGTGAGAAGCCACACCCCCCACTCAGGGAGGGTGGCCCTGCTGCAATCCCTTCTCCTCCACTCTCCTCCCAAGATCTTGGGAATGCACGCACATGCACCTGGCGTAAGTATTAAGCCACTGGGTCTGGGACTCAAAACGCGTTTGACCATGGAGTCCAGCGGCATAACCATTACGCCATCAGCTGGCCCCTACAGTATGACTTTAATTCCACATAGTGATCCTCCCTCTAGCTGGCCAGGGTCATGTGTAATAGCACAGGCATGTGCACCCCGCATGTATAGGTCAACCCAAGAGCCAAATCCAAATTCTCCACATGACCTCCAGCACCACAGAACACTGCACCACCACTTCTCCACCATGTTTGGGTCTCAATAGAAATCTTTTTTTTTTTTTTTGGAGAGATTTTTGCTATAGGGCGCGTGCACTCGCCAGACAGACAGAGAGAGACAAAGAAACAGAAAGCGAGAAATCACCCCACAGGGGGGATGGCCATGCCGCAATCCCTTCTCCTCCATTCTCCTCTCAGGATCTTGGGCACGCACGCACACATGCCCAGCGTGAGTTTAAGCCACCAGGTCCGGGACTCGAACCGCGGTTTACTACGTAGGAGTCCAGCGACATAGCCATTATGCTAACTGCTGGTCCCCTCAATAGAAATCTTAACAATGAAATGTGTTCCAATTACAAAGAAAGAGAAAAGAAATAGGGGGGAAAATCTTACCATTCTTGCTGACATCCAGTTCCCTGAGATTGATAAGATTTGCAATAGATGCTGGTAATGTTGTTAAATCATTGTCTGGCAAACTCAGTTTGTGTAGAGACTGACAATTAAAAAGTTGCTATTTAAAAAAAAAAAAAGGATTTTGATTATAAGTTTCCTTAAAATATTTTATATACTAACTTTTATACAAATCAGTATTATAAGTCATATTAAAACTGAACAAGTTATACCTATACTAAATATCAGAAAAGATCTCTCATTGTTCTGGTTATGCTATTATGGATCTGAATACAACCAAATTATTTAGAATGATGCACATTCTTATACTTTACAAAACACACTCATAAGAATAATTACATGATTATATTGTTAAGGAAGTTAACAATATAAAATTGGTTATTAAATGTGGTAATTCCTGTAGCTTCCTTTTTAAGCACTTAACTTTAAAATGAAAGCACTACTTATGAACATGCTTCCAAAAAGGTAAAATTGATAAGTATAAATAAAATTATTCCTTCAGTTGCACTGTTACTGTAAGCCTCTCTTTTCAACCCACCCCAAGACTGAGACCATTCTGGTGGTGATTAAACAAGGAGACTAATTTGGAGAACAGAAAATTATAAAACATCCTATCACAACCTAGGTAGATAAGTCATAAACATGCAACTGACAATCTTTAATATTTTATCCTTAACCATACACAGATGCCCGTAAGATAACCTAGAACTAGTATTTAAATTGTTTTTATCACTGATTACACGAAAAAAAGCCTTTTGAGTACTGCCGTCCAGTACACAAAAATCTAAAACAAATATTTTGTAAAACAATGGCTATATGCAACACATTCTATTTTCTGTTCCATTATAGTTATGGTTGCCAGATTAAATATAGAATGCCCAGAGAAATTTGAATTTCAGGTGGACAAAAAATAATTTTTTTACTTCAGGTATATCCTATATACCACATAAGATGTACATAAACACGAGGGACCAGCAGTTGGCGTAATGGCTATGTTGCTGGACTCCCATGTAGTCAACTGTGGTTTGAGTCCTGGGCCCGGTGGCTTAAACTCACATTGGGCACATGTGCGTGTGTGTCCAAGATCCCGAGAGAATGGAGGATAAGGGACTGCGGTATGGTCATTACCCCCCCTCGGGGGGGGGGGGATTTTTCACTTTCTCTGTGTCTTTCTGGCAAGTGCATGTGCCCTATAGCAAAAACCCCTTTTATAATTAAAAAGAAAAAGAAAAAGAAAAAAAGATACACATAAACTAAAAAGTATTCCTTGTTTATCTAAAAATTCTTATTTAATTCAATGTTCTATATTTTTATTTTCTGATTTTCACAATCCAAATCACAGTTCATTTTTCAAAATGCTGGCCCAAAGTACTAAATCAGTTTTATGAGCCACCAATCCACCCAATGTTAAAAAACACTTGTTTGGGTGGCAAAAGAGTTTAACAATTAAATTAAAGCTATTGTATCTTTTCCATAAAGTACAGGAAAATGATTACAGAATAACAGGAAACAGGGATTTAAGAAGAAAAAGTACACTGGAAAACTGTGTTAAGAGACAAGGTGGCTGGGACCAGCAGGTGGTATGATGGTTAAGGGCGCTGGACTCCTACATGGCGGACCGCAGTTCGAGTCCTGGACCTAGTGGCTTACTTTCTCTCTCTCTCTCTCTCACTTGCTTACTCTGTCCTTCTCTGGTCAAATAAATAAATAAATAAGCAAATAAAGTTTAATAAAATAATTCTTTAAAAAACAAAAGAAAGGAACAAGGTGGCTAAAGTTTTCTGAGGACACAAGTAGAGAAGGGAAAAGAAAAACAAGGTGAGGGTGTTTGATAGCAATAAACTAACCTCCTTCCAACTGATAATAAATTTCAGAAATGTAAATTCTGCAAAACCTTTCCATACAAATTATAAATGGATAAAAATAGAATACTATCTCTATTTTTGGGTCTTAGGAAAAGTCATGACACATTTTTGCATACAAAAACATAGAAAGGGGCCAGCGGATGGCTTGGTGAATAATGTACCAGACTCCCACATGGTCGACCAGTTTGAGTACTGGACCTGGAAGCGCTCTCTCTGGTCAAATTTTAAAAAATAAATAAATAAAATTAAAAAAATGATTTTTTAAAAAAAAAAAAGGGGAGCAGAAAAATACATCATGACTTTTCCAACAACCCAATAGATGCCAGAAATACTAGACAACTGTTTCTGTTGTTGTTGTTGTGGAAACTAAGAGGACAATTATCCTCAATATAACAATGTGTATCAATGTCTTATGAAAACTAGAAAAAGATAGCATGAATTTCAATTCTTTATTTTTTTGGGGGGTGGGGGTTGCTATAGGGCGCATGCACTTGCCAGAAAGAGAGAGACAGAGAGACAGAAAGCAAGAAATCACCCCCCAGGGGGGATGGCCATGCCCCATTCCCTTCTCCTCCATTCTCCTCTGGGGATCTTGGGCACGCATGCACACGCACCCAGTGTGAGTTGAAGCCGCCAGGGCCGGGACTTGAACCGTGGTCGGCTATGTGGGAGTTCAGTGACATAGCCATTACGCTAACTGCTGGTCTCTGAATTTCAATTCTTTTTCTAGCTTAATCTATAGGCTCCAGAATTTGGGTAATAACATTATCTAAATTAGTGACTACAATACAACTGGAATTAAATGAAATATTTTAAGTTACCTGCACAAGTATTTAAGCAATTAACTTTAAGAGATAAAGGCTTATTCTACAACTGTTTTTTTAAAATTTGAATTGTGCTGTATACCCTAATCCAATTAAAAAACTGTAACACACACACATACACATATATAAACATTGTGGCAATATTAGAAATATTTCTATGCACAAAAATAACCAAAGATAATTCTTGAAAAGCAGTATTAACATACCTTTGGAAGCTCTTCAATCTGATTAGCATCTAAATAGAGCTCTTCCAAAGTTTTTTCAAAAGTAAAAATCTCTTTGGGAACCTGTTCCAAGCTACAATGAGAATAATCAAGAGTAGTGACAGTCTCCTCTTCCCCTCGTAGACAGCGACAAGGTACCAACCGCACAAACAAACTTCGTTTTGTAGTCATTTTTAGACACTGTAATGTTCAAATAAAGATAAATTTAATTAAAATATACATGTTATAACATTCAGAAGAAATTAATTCCAATTCACATGTCACAGGTAAACACTTCCTTTCCACTACATATAACTCCATGGCATCCATTTAACAGTGCTTTAAAATACCAACATTTTGGGCTGGCAGGTGGAGGTGGTTAAGGCACTGGACTTCCACATGGCTGACCACAGTCTAAGTCCCAGACCTGGTGGCTTGCTTTCTCACTTTCTCTTTCTCTCTCTCTGGTCAAATTAATTAATTAATTAATTAATTAATTAATTAATTTTAAAATACCAACATTTATAGCTACTGGATATCAAATTAAACTCAAGCACTTTATAAAACGATCCAAAAGATAATTATTCATATGCTTCTATAGACTTTGTTTTTGAGAGAATTTTGCTATAGGGTGCATGTGCTTGCCAGAAAGACTGAGAGAGACAGAGAGACAGAAAGCGAGAAATTATCCCCCGGGGGGATGGCCACGCTGCAATCCCTTCTCCATTTTCCTCTTCGGATCTTGGGTACGCACGTATACGTACCGGTGTGAGTTTAAGCCACCAGGTCTGGAAACCGCAGTTGACTACATGGAAGTCCAGCAGCATAGCCATTATGTCAACTGCTGGTCCCATCTACAGACTTATTTTATGAGTTTGGTCCTTAGTTCTGAAAAAGAAAAGCTCTAAGGGCTGGCAGGTGGAGCAGTGGGTAAGGGCGCTGGACTCCCAAGCAGCTGACAGCGATTCAAGTCCCAGACCCGGCAGCTTGCTTTCTCACTTTCTCTCTCTCTCACTGTGTCCCTCTCTGGTCAAATTAAAATAAAGAAATAAAGTTAAATATAATAATTATTTTAATAAAAGAAAACCTAAGCTCTAATATTTATTTGCTTTAACTTCTGGCTCAAAGAGTTCTGTGCTTCATAATTAAGAAGTTGATTATGGGGAATAACAGATGGCATGATGATTAGTTTGCTGGAATCCCACATGGCCAACCATGGTTTGAGTCCCAGAACTGGCAGCTTGAAACTCAATGCTGGGTGTGTGTGCGCCCAAAATACCAGGAGGATAATAGAGGAAAAGCGATTGCAGTGTGGCCATTTCCTGGGATGTGGGGGAGTGATTTCTCACTTTCCCTCTTACTGTCTCTATCTCTCTCTAGCAAGTACATGTGCCCTAAGGCAAAAACCTCTAAAAAATTTTTTTAATAAAATAAAATCTTAACCTAGGGGACAGCAAGTGGCATAGTGGTTAAGGCACTCAACTCCCATGCAGTGGTTGGATGCAGTTTGAGTCCCACACCTGGTGGCTTGAAACCTACACTGGGTGAGTATGTGTGCATGCCCAAAATCACAGAAGGAGAGTGGAAAAGAGAGGATTCTAGGATGGCACACCACATGGTCGACTGCGGTTTGAGTCTCAGACCCAGTGGCTTGAAACTCACACTGGGCACATGTATGAGCATGCCCAAAATCCCAGAAGGAAAAGAGAAGATTATGGTGTGGCTTGAGGAGTGACTTCTTAACTTCTGTCTCTCTGCTTCTCCAGCAAACATATACACCACCCTATAGCAACAATCACTCTTAAAACAAACAAACAAACAAACAAAAAACAGTAATCAAGGGGCCAGCCGGTAGGTGGCATAGCGGTTATGGTGCTGGACTTTCACAAGGCCAACAGCAGCTGGAATCCCAGATCTGGCAGCTTAAAAATCATGCCGATGCATGTGTGTGCATACACAAAATCTCAGGAGAATGGAGAATGGGTTGAAGTATGGTTACCACCCCAGGGGTTGATTTCTCACTTTCCCTTTCT
>NW_006209026.1:345775-349448 GCF_000334495.1 Tupaia belangeri chinensis | reverse complement strand
AAGTGTCTTAAAAAAAAAAACAAAAAAAAAAAAAAAAAAAAAAAAAAAAAAAGTATTCAAAGAAAAAAATCTCAACACACGAACAAATTGTTAAATGTTTAAACAATGACAAGATCAGTTTTACTGATTTTTCTTTTTGCCCCAGGCTTGAATATAACTCTGCAAGGTATTACTTCTAACTCTTCTACTTCAAATAGTATGAAACTCTTGAAGTGTCTAAAAACAAGTAGCACAAGTATTTCCCTTGTGATCTTTATTTTTTCCTTCTATTCTCTCTTAGGTTTTTGGCATAGGGAGTGCGTGCTTGCTGAGAGAGACAATGAAACAGAAAGAAAGCACCCCCCAGGGGGATGGCTATGCTGCAATTCCTTCTTCTCAATCCTCCTGGAATTTGGGCACATGCACATAGGTGCTCACCAGCGTGATTTTCTAGTGGTAATTATCATGCCACTTCCTGGCCCCCTCCTCCCTTATGATCTTTTTAAACATTTTTTATTGTTACTCAGTCACCAAGTGTCAGACAATATGCTACATTCTTTACATAAACTGTAAGTATATTAGTATTTCATTCTTACTATAACTTTTTTTTGAGAGAGATTTTTGCTATAGGATGTGTGCACTTGCCATAAAGACAGAGACAGAAGACAGAAAGCAAGAAATCATCCCCCCCCAGGTGGGGGGGGGGGGGATGATCATGCTGCAATCCTTTCTCCATTCTCCTCTCAGGATTTTGAGAACACACGCACAAGCATCCAGTGTGAGTTTCAAGTCTCCGGGTCTGGGACTCAAACTGTGACCAACTATGTGGGAGTCCAGTGACATAACCATTATGCCATCTTCTGGTCCCAATTTTCACATAACTTTCTAAAAGACGTGCTATTCTCTCCATTTTTCCATAAAGAAACTGTGCTCTTTCACACTGCTTATCAATATGTAACAATACATATTTGAACTCAGGTCCTCAAAATGTTCCATGTTGTTAATAGCTGTTTGCTATATATTTAGAAAAGAAACTAAAATGTCTAACATTGAAGTTTCCACCTAATATCTCTGTCAACAAATAAACATTCCCGAAAGTTTACTAGATATCTGTATCTATTAACAATCTATGTTTATATAAAGGCATGATTTTTTTCTTTTGAGGGTGTTTTTTTTTTTGGCTATTGGGCACATGCGCTCCCTGAAGAGACAGAAAGACAGAGACAAGACAAAAAGCAAGAAATCAGCCCCCAGAGGAAAGGCCACGTTGCAATTCCTTCTCCTCTATTCTCCTCCTGGGATTTTGGGTATGCACATACATGAGCCTGATAAGAGTTTCAAGCCTCCAAGTCTGGGACTTGAACTGTGGTCAGCCATGTAAGAGTTGAGCGATGTCAACCATAACACCATCTGCTGGTCCCCCACATAGTCACATTTTACTGGTAAGAATAAATAGCTCGGATCAGCAGGTGGTGTGGAGGATAAGGGTGCTGGATTCCCACATGGCCATCCATGGTTCAAGTCCTGGACCTGGTGACTTGCTTTCTCACTTTCCTTTCTCTCTCTCTCTCTTTCTCTCTCTTGTCAAATAAAGAAAAAAAAATAACAATAACAAATGGAAATAAATAAATAATTCTTTAAAAAAAAGAATAGCTCATCTAATAAGAAAAATTTAATTGCTAAAGAGGAATGTAGATTATACTTGTGTACTTAGAAGATAATTTTTAAAATTCCAAAAATGAATATAAATTTTGTTTTTCTAGACATTTTAAGAATACAACTGATACTGGGGCTGGCAGGTGGTGTAGTGGTTAAGGTGCCGAACTACCACCTGGTCAACCACAGTTTAAGTCCTGGACTTGGCGGATTGTTATCTCATTTTTTCTCTCTCCCTCTGTTCCTCTGTGGTCAAATTGAAAAAACAATAATGATGACGAATAAAACTAAATAAAATAATTCTTTTTTAAAAAAAGAATACAACTGATACTGAATTAGGAAGACACGTAAAAACAAAAAAAGGGTCAGATGATATGGTGGCTAAGGTGCTGGACTCCCACATAGCTGACTGCGGTTCAAGTCCTGGATCTGGTGGTTTGCTTTCTCATTTTCCTGTTCTTTCTCTCAGTCTCTCTCTGAAGAGTGCACAAGCCCTATGGTAAATTAAAAATAACAGTAATATATAAAGTTAAATAATTCTAAAAAAGAACAAAAGAAAAAATTCTATCTGCTATGTATAAGATAGCAGCCTGAGACACAAGGTTACTCAAACATAATATGAAGTTAAATAAAATTAAGTTAAAAATTAAGTTTCCTAGTCACATTAACTACTTTTTCCCCCTTACGGTTTTTGCTATAGTGTGCATGTGCTCATCAGGAAAAAAAGAGGGAGGGAGGGAAAGCGAGAGATCACTCTCCAGGGGGAGGGCCACTCCATTAATCCCTTTTCCTTCATTCTCTTCTCAAAATTTTTGGGCTTGCACACACATGTCCATCATGATTTTCAAGCCACCAGATCTGGGATTCGAACCATAGTTGGTCATGTGGGATCCTCTCTATGTATTTAGAAGCCAGCCATTTATTTGGAAGTTAACAAAACTTGTGTGCTGGGACCAGCAGTCACCGTAATGGCTATGTCGCTGGACTCCCACGTAGTCGACTGCAGTTCGAGTCCCAGATCCAATGAAATTCACTCCAGGTGCGTGTGCGTGCGTGCCCAAGATCCCGAGAGGAGAATGTAGGAGAAGGGATTACGGCGTGGCCATCCCCCCTGGGGGGTGATTTCTTGCTTTCTGTCTCTATGTCTCTCTCTGTCTGTCTGGCAAGTGCACATGCCCTACAGCAAAAAAACCTCTCCAAAAAAAGAAAAAAAAAAAAAAAACCTGTGTGCTAAGAAGCTAATATCTGGTTCTTACTACCATGCTACTGACTGGCCTACTAACTAGAATTTTAAGCATGTGATAAGGAATAGCAACTTTACAATCAGAAGTAACACTGTAGATGTAAAAATCTTGGGAACCAGCAGTTAGCGTAATGACTATGTCGCTGGACTCCCATGTAGTCGACCGCGATTTACATCCCAGACCCGGTGGCTTAAACTAACGCCAGGCGCGTGTGCATGCATGCCCAAGATCCCGAGAGGAGAATGGAGGAGAAGGGATTGCGGTGTGGCCATTCCCCCTGGAGGGTGATTTCTCGCTTTCAGTCTCTCTGTCTCTCTCTGTCTGTCTGGCGAGCACACGCGCCTATAGCAAAAATCTCTCCAAAAAAAAAAACCTTATCATAAGGGAGAGAAAAGGCTCAACCTAGGAAATAATAAACCAAAAACTTTCTAACAGAAGAAATTGAAGTTACTTACCACTTGGTTGAATTTATTTCCCTGATGCTTCTTAATTGAGCCAACATTCTAGAAAAAGGAAAAAAAAAGAACTAAATTTAATGATAAAAACTGATGCTTGTATCTTTAATGAACAACTCTTCTCATTTAGATCTAAAGAGAAATTAAAATTCTCAAAAACCGACCAAAGTAAACCAAAAATAGTTAAGACCAAATATTCAAAACAAATATTAACTTCTTAACATTCACAGGTTTTGTTAACTTCAAAATAAACGGCTGGCTTCTAAACAGGTAGAGTGATGGACAGTTTATATATCTGTAAAAAAAACTTTTTCTAAAACTTTGCTATAGGGTGCATGT
>NW_006209026.1:327363-345296 GCF_000334495.1 Tupaia belangeri chinensis | reverse complement strand
CCACACCAGGGGAATGACTATACTAAAATCCTTTCTCTTCTATCCTCCTCTCGGGATTTTGGGCACACAAGCACATGCAACCATGTTTTTCAAGCTGATAAACCCAGGATCTGAACCATGCAGCAAGTCATGTGGAATCCAGTCACCTCAACTACCATGCCAGCAGCTGTCCTACATCTGTAAACTCTTGAGAGCCCTCAAATATCTCAAAAGACAAATAGTCTTTCACTCACCATTAAAATATCATTTATTTGGAGCCAGGAAGTAGTGTAGAGTTAAGGCACAGGATCCCACATGGCTAACTCGGTGGTTCCAGTCCCAGACCCAGTGTACTAATGCCCAAAATCCTGAGAGAAGGGAGGAAAAGGGATTGCAGTGTGGCCGTCCTCCTGAGAGATAATGTCACACTTTCTCTGTCTTTCTGCCAAGTGCAAGCACCCTACAGCAAAATTAATATGTAAGTAAATTTCATAACATTACTGAGTTCAAATAATCAGTGATGTGTTTCATAATATACATGATTTTTTATTAAAGTATAAATTACAGGGCTAGCAGGTAGCACAGAGGTTAAGGCAGCTGGATCCCACAGATCCCACATGGCTGACTACTCAGCTCCAATCCCAACCTGGTAGCTTGAGAAATATGCTGAGTGTGTATGCGTATGTGCCCAAAATTCTGAGAGGAGAATAGAGAAGAAGAAATCGTGGCATGGCCATCCCACCCACAACTAACCCCAAAGTTGATTTCTCTCTCTCTCTCTCTCTCTCAGAATATGTGCCCTACAGCAAACTAAAGGGGAAAAAAAAGGATAAATTATAAAATTTTCTCAAAAAATAGAAAATCATGAACTCATAATTGATATTTAAAAATTTTTTTTTCTAAAAGATAATGTACACTTAAGTGCTTGTAAACATTTTTTTTTAAGATTCTTTGCTACAGAGTGGGTGCACTTGTCAGAGCCAGAAAAGTGAGAAATCACTCCCCAGGGGGATAACCATGCCTCAATTCCTTCTCCTCCATTCTCTTCTCAGGATCTTGGGCATGCGTGTGTGTACACACGCACACACACCATGAGTTTTAAGCTACTGGGTTACGGACTCAAACTGCAGTCAACTAAGTGGGAATTCAGTGACGTAACCATTACGTCATCTGCTGGTCCCATGGGCTTGTAAACTTTCAAAGAATGGAAAATGACCACAGGAATCAGAACTCAGAAGAAAAATGGAAAACTTGCCAATTCTTGTTACAAATTCAATATACCTCTGATAGCAACACCTATATCAAAGTTACAGCATAACGTAACCACATAGTATTAAGATTCAAGAATACATATTAAAAATCCTAAGGAACCAGCAATTAGCGTAATGGCTATGTCACTGAACTCCCATGTAGCCGACTGTGGTTCGAGTCCCAGACCCAGTGGCTTAAACTCACGCCGGGTACATGTGCGTGTGTGCCCAAGATCCCAAGAGTAGAATGGAGGAGAAGGGATTGTGGTGTGGCCATCTCCCCGGAGGAAGGGGGGGGGTGATTTCTTGCTTTCTATCTCTCTGGCTCTGTCTTTCTGGCGAGCACACATGCCCTATAGCAAAAAAAAAAAATCTCCAAAAAAAAGAGTAAAAAGGGACCAGCAGTTAGCGTAATGGCTATGTCGCTGGACTCCCATGTAGTCGCCCACAGTTCAAGTCCTGGACCTGGCGGCTTAAACTCACGCCGGGTGTGTGTGCATGCATGCCCAAGATCCTAAGAGGAGAATGGAGGAGAAGAGATTGCAGCGTGGCCATCCACCCTGGGGGGTGATTTCTTGCTTTCTGTCTGTCTCTCTCTGACTTTCTGGTGAATGCACAAACCCTATAGCAAAAACCTCTTAAAAAAAAGTAAAAAAAGGGTAAAAAGTCCTAAATTATAAAGAAGTACCTCAAATGTGCAGTAACAGTGAAAAATGAGCTAGGAAAATGGATTCTAAGAATGCCAAGGCAAAATTAATTAACATCACCAAAAAAACTATTAACAATACATTACACAAACAGTAGAAAGAAGGGCAACTTTTTTTGACCAACACCAAAAAGACATTTAACTAGAAGTCAGGATATGACAGGTCTGTGGCCTGGTGGTTAAGGCAGCTAGATTCCACACGGCCAACTCCACAGTTCAAGTCTTAGACCTGGTGACTTGAGAAACATGCTTGAGTGTGTGTGTGCATGCGTACCCAAATTCCAGACAAGATGGAGAAACAGAGTGGTGTCATGTACATAAAACAGAGATAATCCCATTAAATTATTATTATTATTATTTTTTAAACAGGAGGCTGGCAGGTGGTGTGGTAATTAAGGCACTGGACATGGTCAACTGTTCCCCGTGTGTGGCTTTCTTTCTTTTTCCCTCTATGACAAGTGCATATACCCTCTGGCAAAAAAAAAAAAAAAAAAAAAATCAATATTCTACTCTTGACAAAAATCGTAAGTTAGAAACAGGATATATCCTCATTAAGAAACTATTACTAGTGTCATGTACATAAAACAAAGAGATAATCCCATTCACTTAAAAACAAAACAAAAATATACAAGAGGCTGGCAGGTGGTGTGGTGGTTAAGGCACTGGACATGGTCAACTGTGGTTCACCGTTCATGCCTCAGACCTGGTGGCTTGCTTTCTCACTTTCCCTGCCTCCCTCCCTCCCTCCTTCTCTCTCTGGAGGTCAATATGCACTACAGCAAATTAAATAAAAATTAAATTTAAAAAATATATCAATGCTACCATGAAAGTAAAAAGAAAACCCAGAAAATGGAAGAAAATATTTGTAAATCATATAGTCATGCACTGTGTGATAATTTTTCAGTAAACAACAAACCACATATCAATATATGACACTGTTGGATCAGCAGATGGAGTAGAGGTTACATCGCTGGATTCCCCCATGACAGACCATAGTGTGAGTCCCAGATCTGGTGGCTTCAAAACCACGCCAGGTAAATGTGCATGTGGGTCCAAGATCCCATAAGGAGAATGGAGGAAAAGGGACTGTGGTGTAGCCATCCCCCCGGGAGATGATTTCTCACTTTCCCTCACTGAGTCTGTCTCTCACCCTGCACCCCCTCCACCCTCCCACACACTGCAGTGAGTGCATGCACCTTAAGGCAAAAAAAAAAAAAAAAAAACCCTCTTTAAAAAAAAAATGATTGTGTTGCATAAGAATATACCATATAACCTAGTGAGCAGTAGGTTATCCATCTATATTTGTATAAGTGCATGCATGTTCACACAAAGACAAAATCACCCCATCAAATATTTCTCATAATGTATGTTTGTCACTGTGACTATATCTAATAATGTATTTGTATCCAGAATATAAAAAAGAACTCCTATAACTCAACAATGAAAAGACAAAAAAAAGAGTAAAATTGAGTAAAGGATTTGAACAAACATTTCTATGAATAAAACAAATGTACTAGCACCTAAAGATGGTAGCATCATTAGTCACCAAATACATATCCAAACCAATTATTGGGACCAGCAGATGGCGTAATGGCTATGTCGCTGGACTCCCATGTAGCTGACCATGGTTCGAGTCCTAGACCCAGTGGCTTAAACTCACACCAGGTGCATGTGCGTGCATGCTGAAGATCCAGAGAGGAGAATGGAGGAGAAGGGGTTGTGGTGTGGCCCATTTCTCGTTTTCTCTCTCTCTCTCTCTGTCTTTCTAGCAAATGCACATGCCCTATAGCAAAAACCTCTCTTAAAAAAAAAAAAAAGACAATTAGTAGTAGTTAATATTAATTAGTAGTTAAGGGAGTCTAATCCCACATGGCCACTAAAGATTCAAGTCCTGGTCCCAGTAGCTTGATAAACAAGTAGGACACGTATATATGCATGCCTCAAATCCCATCAGACTGGAGAAATGGAGACTGAGGACCGACCATACTTGGCTGAGTGCTCACTCTCCCTCTGGCAATTAAAACTTTTTAAAATAAAAATAAATATCTTTAAAATAATATATTAGGATACCAGTTAATGTAACTTTTATGTATTAATATAAGAAATTTTAAACTGATTTCTTAATCAAATTCAGTCAGCCCTCCGATCTTTTCCTTAAAATAATTCATTTTACTTCTTTCTCCTTTATAAATTTAAGATAAATAACTTAGTCCCTAAACCTCCATAATTTATTCCCAATCAAATCCTTGGCTAAACTGAGGCCTTTTATCTTACTACAAATTGATCTGCTCTACCTACCACTTTAATATTCTATCTGCCTACTTTAATATACTAATTACTACTTTTTTAAAGTTGTATTGTAAATGAAGCTGTCTATAAATAAAGTGTGTTTTTATGCAGTGTGTCCACTGCCCTAGAAACTGAGCCAGATCTGTTGAAAAGCATGACCTGGCCCGTGCCTTGAAAAAAAAAAAAAAAGAAAAAGAAAGAAAAAAGAAAAGCATGACCTGATTTGAAAATCCTGGACATGAGTGCCACAGTGCATGAAATTACACAATTATTTATTTATTATGAGTCCTGCCCAAACAATCTCTATTAAAATGCAAATTCAGGCTCACAAAGGTTGTGAGTAGCTGGTAGAGACCCTATGGGCTAGCTGAGGCTACATCAGAGGCCCAAATGAGATTCCCCACCCACCCTCAAAGCTTGAATGCTGTAGTGTGCAGTGCCTACAGGCCCACTTACTCAGAAGGCTGAGACAGTAAGTTTGTGACACAGAGAGATTCTGTTTACAGGGAAGAAACAAAAAAAGACAAATTCATCTGGAAAAGACAAAGACCTTAAAAAGGAGAGAGAGAGAGAGAGAGAGAAAGGGGAAAGGAAAAAAAAAGATAAAGGCCTAATTTTTCCTTTTAGAGAGATTTTTGCTATAGAGTACATGCACTTGCAAGAGAGACAAACAGAAAAATCACCCCCAGGGGGAATGGCCATGCCACAATCCCTTCTCATCTTCTCCTCCCAGGATTTTAGCAATGCATGTACATGCACCTGGTGTGAGTTTTTAAGCCGCCAGGTCCAGGACTTTAATGGCAGTCAACTATGTGGTAGTCCAGTAACGTAACCATTAGGCCATATGCTGGGTCCCAAGTCTTAATTTCTTATGATTTCCTTATAAATCTAATTTTTCTCTAAACTCAAGAGAAGATAAGCAATTGAGGAGAAAAGGGAACCAAGAGAGACAACAAGGAAAAAGGTAGATTTAGTGAAACAATGAGAAGTCAGCTTAAAATCCTCATTTTTATATAAGCTACTGCATTTGTTCTAGGGTTAAGTTACCTGGGAACAAATACGAACATTCGAAGAAAACTAGTCCAGCTCAATGCCTTGGTATGGAAGGGTGGCTTAAAACTCATGCTGGGTACCTTGCATGAGTGCCCAAAATCCTGAGAGAAGAGAGAAGGAATTGTGATGTGACCAACCCTCAATTCCCGGGGGGGGGGGGGGGGGGAATTTGTGAGGGACCCACCCCTGATTACCGGGGGGGGGGGGGGGGGTGATTTCTCCTTTTCTGTCTCTCTGGCAAGCGCACACAACCTATACCAAAAATCTCTCTCTAAAAAAAAAGGTTAATTATAAACAATTGTATGTAAAGCCTGAAATATACTACCACTGGATGACTATCTTTTTTGTTAGTTTGTTTTGTTATTGGGCTCCCTGGGCTGCTGGAGATAGAAAGAAATCACCCCTGGGGGAGATGACCATGTCATAATCCCTTCTCCTCCATTAACTTCCCGGGATCTTGGGCCACATATGTGCATGTGTCAGGCATGATTTTCAGTCCATCAGGTCCGGACTCTAACTGTAGTTGGCCATGTGGTAATCCACCTCTGGTGGTGGGGGTGGCGGGAGATGGCCATGCTGCAATCTCAGCAATCCCTTCTCCTCTCAGGATTTTGAATGGTCACACAACACACATGTGCATGCGCACACACACACCAGGTCCAGGACTGAAACTGTGAACTGGATCCCACTCAGTTACATGGGATCCAGCCGCCTTAAGCACCACACCACTGGCTGGCTCAATGACAGTCTTTAAAAATATTCACTTTTAGTAGGATTCAGATTGATTTGGGGTATAATATGCACAGTTCCATTAAACCACCCCAAACATCTCTTAGGGCTAAAGACTCATTTTGTAAGTAAAGTACTATCAAAGATGTAGGGAAGAAGAGAAGAAAAACAACAATCTAATTTTTTAAATCAAATATTAATTTTAAGAATACTTTTAAGTAAAAAATATTCTTTAAATGTCTCTATAGAAACTAGTGGGGAGTCAGCAGGTGGCATGGTGGTTAACAGCTCTGGACTCCCACAAGGCCAACAGTGGTTTGGGTTCCAGACCTGGTGGCTTGCTTTTTCACTTTCTCTCTCTCTCAAACTCTGTCCCTTCCTGGTCAAATTAAAATAAATAAATAAAGTGAAATAAAATAATTCAAAAAAAAAAAAAAAAAAAGAAACTAGTGGACACTCACTACTAAATTCATTTGACATCCCTGTAAGTCTGGTATTCTATGCATACTGAAAATACAAGCAAAGGTCTGGGCTGGCAGATAGCCTAGTGGTTACATCACTAGATTACCACATGGCCAACTACAGTTAGAGTCTGGACCTGATGGACTGAAAATCACGCCAGACACATGCACATATGTGGCCCAAGATCCTGAGAAGTTAATGGAGGAGAAGGGATTATGGCATGGTCATCTCCCCAGGGGTGATTTCTCACTTTCTCTCTCACTGTTTGTTTCTCTCCACACCACACATACCCTAAGGCATAAAACTCTAAAAGAAAAAAAAGGTTTGTGTGTATATATGTATATGTATACAAACAAAAGTCACAGGACAAGAGGTCTTGAACTCCAAGTTTTAAGACTTGAAGTACAACATCAGTGGTTCTCAATAAATTTAGAGAAACCTTAGCAGGTTCAAAAATGTCAAAGACCCACAGGATAATAATACCACATTCAATTTTTTTTTGCTGAGAAATCATTTCTATGCATGTGGATTTTTTTTTTTTTCTGCATAAAACTCCATGGTCCACAGGTAAGAAACATTCTCAAATTTCACTACTAAAATATTGGCTGTACCAAGACAGACAAGTTATAAAAACAAAACAAAAAAGCAGACATCTTTAAAAGATTCCCAATTCCTTCCTTTCTCTGAGAAAAGTTCATCACGAATCTATAAAGCACCTTTGTCCACAATTTTTTTTTTTTGGAGAGGTTTTTGCTATTGGGTGTGTGCACTCGCCAGAAAGACAGAGACAGACAGAGAGACAGAAAGTGAGAAATCACCCCCCAGGGGGGATAGCCACGCAGCAATCCCTTCTCCTCTGTTCTCCTCTCGGGATCTTGGGCATGCACGCACATGTGCCCGATGTGAGTTTAAGTCACTGAGTCTGGACTCAAACCATGGTTGACAACATGGGAGTTCAGTGACATAGCCATTACGCTAACTGCTCGTACCCTTTGTCCAAATTTTAAAACTTCAGTCCTATGGGTATATAAGTTGGCAAGCAGACACGTGCAATAAGCAACATGCATAATATAGTAGACCTGCTTGGAGGTGTATTCTCCCACTTGAAAAGCATAACCCCATAACATCTATTTTAGTATGAAGTAATGCTGTCACGTGGTTGTAGCACACTGGAAAGGGAATGGGCATGACTTGAGCCAGCCGATCATTTTCTCTCTCCCCAGGACATGCAAGTGGGACAGAAAGATAGAAAGTTTGTCTCTGCATTTAGCAGTACTGTAACATCTAACGTCACCATCTGTGGAGCTGATGCCTTCTACCATATGGGCACAGAAACCAGGATGATCTGAATAAAAAGACAAAAGATTCCTGGATTCCTGAAGGCTTTCCTGTTATCTGCCTTAATTACCTTCTGAGACTAACTGCACTACAGACCTTGAATGTCCAAAAGACACTGCTAGTCTTATTATAACCCTATTTTACTAGTTTATATTTCTTTCATTGAAGGAGTCCTATAAACACATCAACACTTCTGAGCTGAAGTAAAGTTCAAATAAATGAAAAATGGAAGTATAAATAGTATCAACTATTTTGCAAATTGATCAGCCTCCATCTTTCTACACATTCCCAATGACTAAAAATTTATTCTTCTACAAAGATAATTTTATGTTCCAATGTCAAAATATCTAAACTTGATGGGACTCAGACTTCAAACACTGAAAAAAACCAGTAGCCCACACAAACATGATAGTATCTGGAATTGTCCTAGTCACTTCTAGACACCTCAATCACTCTACGGTCACTGTCAGAGTTACTAGATTTCACGTACATAGGGTCAAACCTAAAAACCTAAGGAAAAGTTTGGGGTGAAAATTTCAAATGAAATCATTCAAATTAATATTAAATGACTACATTTGGCTTTCTGATGTTAAATGTAATAATACAAATATGACACATATAGCAGTAAAGAAGCAAACATTTGCAGAGTTACTACTAGATGAACTTTCTATAAAGCATTAACGATAGGAAGATACAACAGTCTTGCTCAAGGAGTTTCTAAATCTAACAGGTAAGAGATGATAGCAAGCAATAACAACATAATGTTGTATATTCATCAATAAGAACACAAAGTTACAAATTTAGAAAAAAAGGAAACCAAATAGTCCAGTGGAAGAACAGCCTAATAAGACAGAATAACATCCATAAACTAGGACTGGTGGGGACACTCGACTCCCACGTGGTCGACTGTGGTCCAAGTCCTATACCTGACAGTTGCTTTCTCATTCTCTCACATCAAATCGAAAAATAACAATAAATAAAATTAAATAATTAAAAAAGAGAATAATATACATAAACCAAAGTATAGATTAACTCTATAAATACAGGGAAAAAGTAATTATTGTTGCTAGCAAATAAAATTACTGGATTGTTAGAATAGTCTTGTCACATTTTTGCATAGAAAAATAAGTCATCACGTTTCCAATGACCCAATACATAGGTGGGAGTCGATTTTGAAATACATAGGGGGACCAGCAGTTAGCGTAATGGCTATGTCACTGGACTCCCATTTAGTTGACTGCGGTTTGCATCCCGGACCCGGTGGCTTAAACTCAACCGGGAGAGTGTGCGTGCATGCCCAAGATCCCAAGAGGAGAAGGGATTGCGGTGTAGCTATCCCCCCCGGGGGGTGATTTCTCTCTTTCTATCTCTCTGTCTCTCTCTGTCTGTCTGGTGAGCGCACGCACCCTATAGCAAAAACCTCCCCCCCCCCAAGAAAAGAAATACATAGGAATGAGGTTAGGATGGTCAAAAGGGGTCCAGAATTTGAAACCTTCAGACACCATATTCAGTAATACGGACTTTTCTCTTTAATGTAAGAGTGACTGCTGTAGGTCGGCAGGTGGTTTCATGGTTAGGGCACTGGGAAACCATGGTTCAAGCCCCGGACCTGGTAGCTTGCTTTCTCACCTTCCTTCCCTCCTTCTCTCTGCTGAGTTGCCCTATAGCAAATTTAAAATAATAACAGAACCAGCAGGTAGTTACAACACTGAACTTTCACATGGCCAACTGTAATTTGAATCCTGGACCTGGTAGTCTTAGTGACATGCTTCTTACAAATGGAAATTGAGAGAAGTGATGCTACATGACTTCTAAGATTAGGTTAAAAGTAATATATTTTCAGGACTGGTAGGTGGCATGGTCGTTAAGGGTGCTGGACTCCCACATGGTAGCGTGTTCTCTCTCTCTCTCTCTGGCCAAATTAAATAATAATAATAAGTTAAAAGAAATAAATTTAAAAAAAAAAAAAAGAAAAGAAAGGATGGTGCAATTAAAAAAAAGTCACTGGGACCAGAAGGTTGCACAGTGGTTAAGGCACCACTGGACTCCCACATGGTCAACCACAGTCCAAGTCCCAGAGTCAGCAGCTTGAAATTCAAATCAGACTTGTGTATGTGCATGCCCAAAATCCTGAAAGGAGAATGGAGGAAAAGGAATTGCAGCATGGTCATCCCCTGGAGGATGATTTCTCACTTTCTTTCTGTCTTGCTCCATGCCTCTAACTAGTACACACACCAGTCTGCTTATGGTTCTCAGTTGAAATAGTCATTTTCAAACTATATTAGGATATTTTCAGTTGTCACAGTACATGGACAGGGATGGTTGTTGTCCATCACACATTCAAACATCCTCTAGCCATAAAGCTAAAAATATGTTAACAATTATCTGAGCATAAAACACAACTCTGTAAACATATAAACACAAAGGACTGGGTGTTTGTTTTGTGTATATAAACAATTTTAATTGATTGTAAATACCCAGTAAATTAAGGAAAAATTAAACTTTGTTCGGTTTGAAATTTTTACCAAGAGTTGATTCTCCATTTTTGAAAATCATATCACAGAGATTTTCATTATAATTCAGTTGCCAATCAAACATAATCAAGCTGCATGTAGCAACTGTACTCATGATGAGACTCTATCTAAGGGCAAGCAGTGATTTTTTTAAGGTTTTTGTTGTAGGGCATGTATGGTTGCTGGAGAAAGAACTGAGTGAGTGAGATGGGAAGTGATATATCACCCTTTAGGGGATATGGTCATACCATAATCCCTTCTCCATACTAGGATTTTGGGTATACAGGCAAATGCGCCTGGTGTGATTTTCAAGTCATCATGTTAGAGACTTGAAACACAGTCATCCATGTCAAAGTCCAGTGCCTTAACCACTGTGCCACCTGCTGGACCCAAAGCAATGACTCTTAACTTTGGCTGAACCTGAAAATTATCTATATCCAGGTCAATGGTTTAAAAAGATTAAAACAAAACCCCTGAAATACAGGACCTAGTTATCAGTATTTCTACTTTACTTCATTGTTTTGAGATAAAGATTATGTACACTGAAATGAAGATCTTAGGTATACACTTTTATTGGGGTAACAAACACCACAATCAAGATACAGGCCACTTCCATTACCTGAGACAACTCCCTCAGGCCCCCTCATCCATGCCAGTACTCTCCAGAGTCAAAAACTCTTCATATTTGTTTTAGAATTTTATATAAATAGAATCATATAATATGTACTCTTCTGTGTCTGCCTTCTTTCACTAAACTTAGTGTTTCTAAAATTCATTTCTGTTTTATCATTAGTTCATTCTTTTTGACTGATGAGCAGCATTCCAGAGTGTGAAGCCACATACTACCTAACAACATTTTGGTCAACAAAAAACTACATATAAAACCATAGTCTAATAAGGTTATAATGAACTTGAAAAATTCCTACTGTCTAATGTTGCTATATTCTTTCATAAGGTCATATAGCACAAGGCATTATTCTTGTATCTATAGTGATGCTGGTGTACATAATCAAGGTTGCCATATAATTTCAAGAGTATAACTCACAATGCTTGAAAGTGATAATAAAATGCCTGCTACTGGTTTATATATTTACTATACCTTTTATCATTATATTAGATGTACTCCTACTTATGTATAACAAAAAACTTACTATAAAACAATATGACTTAGCATGCCTGCGGCAGCCTCATCTTTGCCCCATCTCTTGATTGCATAACTTTCTCTTGTGCTTGATCTAATCTCATTCTGTTCTGTTCATTCATGGCTCTTCTAGTGGGACAAAATGTAAAGATGGAAGACAGTGATACTGATGATGCTGACTCTCTGTAGGCCTAGGCTACCATGTGCACCTACAGTCTTAGTTTTAACAACATTTAAAAGCTAAATTCTCACTATTTATTTTTCTCTCTTTCTCTCTCTCTCACTGTGTGTGTGTGTGTGTGTGTGTGTCTCCAGCAAGTATGTGCGCCCTATAACAAAAAAAATCTCTCTTAAGAAAAAAAGCTTGGGACCAGCAGTTAGTGTAATGGCTATGTTGCTGGACTCCCACGTAGTCGACCGCAGTTTGAGTCCTGGACCCGGTGGCTTAAACTCACACCGGGCGCGTGTGTGGGGCCATCCCCCTGGGGGGTGATTTCTCACTTTCTGTCTCTCTGTCTCTCTGTCTGGCTAGCACATGCGCCCTATAACAAAAACCTCTCCAAAAGAAAAAAAAAAAAAGAAAAAAGCTTAAGAATAAGAACATAAAGAAAGTAATTTGGCATAACCATATAATGCGTTTGTTTTAAGCTAAGTATTATTACAAATGGCAAAAAGTTTTAAAAAGCTTACAAAGTAAAAAAAAATTTATAGTAAGTCAGTAAATTATTCAAGGAAAAAATATATAGTGTAGTCTCAGTGTACGGTGTTTATAAAGTCAGCAGTAGTGTACAATTATGTCCTAGGCCTTCACATTCATTCAACACTTGCTCACTGACCCTCCCAGAGCAGCTTCCACTCCTACAAGCTCCATTCATGGTAGGTGCCCTAAAGAGTATACCATTTATCTTTTTAAAAATTTTTTTGGAGAGGTTTTTGCAATAAGGCATGTGGGCTCGCCAGACAGACAGAGACAAAGAGACAGAAAGCGAGAAATGACACCCGGGGGGATGGCCACGCTGCAATCCCTTCTCCTCCATTCTCCTCTCGGGATCTTGGACAAGCACGCACACACACCCAGCGTGAGTTTAAGCCACCGAGTCCGGGATGCAAACCGTGGTCAACTACATGGGAGTCTAGCGACAGCCACTGCCCTAACTGCTGGTTCCTCATTTATCTTTTATACTGTATTTTTACTGTACTTTTTCTATGTTTTGAAATGTTTAGATACACAAACACCATTGTATTACAACTGACTACAGCATTAAGTACAGTAATGTACTCTTCAGGTGTGTAGTCTAGGAGAAACAGGCTATAGCCATACATGCCGGATAGCCTAGGTGTGCAGTAGGCTCTATCATACAGGTCTGGTTAATACATACTACGGGAAACACTCAGAAAAGAAGCCATTTTAAATCTGAGGTTTCTCCCAGTACGTTCAGGGACCAAGGTAACTAAAGTTATGTTCTAAACCTCATCTCCTAGACCTGGAAACACTCAGACAAGGGTCACTGATATCCTCAAAACTTATTGGACCACCCGCTTTACGGGAGAAACATTTTATAAATCTGAACTCATCATCTCTTTCTGTGGATACCATGTTGCAAAACAAAATAGAGGAGAAATTTTGTCACAGAATGACCAGAAACTACTGCTGCAAAGGCACAAGAAATCTGAGGAACCAAGAAAATATCTTCCTAAGTAAAAAAAAAAAAAAAATCATTCACCATCCATAGACAGTACAGTGGAACTTGCGGAACTATCCTATGAAGTATTCAGAATATTTATAGTGACAAAACTAAATGAGATGCAAGAACTGAGAGACAATGAACTCCAGAAGATGCAGGGGAAGAGACAACAAATTACAGGAGGTGAGGAAGTTCTTGTGTATCTGAAAGAGGAAATACACGCCATAAAAAAGAAAAAAGAGCTGTTAGAGATGAAAGCTCCAATACAGGAAATCAAAACCTCCCTCGAAAGTATTAAAAGCAGATTTGTCCATGCAGAAGATCAAATCTTGGATGTTGAAGGCAAAACCTAACCTAGAAAAGGTAACCAAAAAAACTGAGAAAATAACAACAACAAAAAATGAGAATACTACATGAGAAATTCTAGATACCATTAAACATCTAAAAATCTGGATAATCGGTATCCCAAGAGGCAAAGAAACTATAAGGACATCAATAATCTAGTCCATGAAATCCTAGAAGAAAACTTTGCAAATCTAGAGTGACATTCAAATATCCAGACCCAAGAAATACAAAGGACTCCAAATAGAATCAACCCAAAAAGATCTTCTCCAATCCACATCATAGCCAGATTGGCCAAATCTATACACAAAGACAAGATACTAAAATTGCCAAGAGAGAAAAGTCAGGTTACTTATAAAGATTATCCTATCAGGCTAACATCAGACCTCTCATCAGAAACAATGCAAGAAAGGAAAGAATGGGGAAATATATTCAGTGCGTAAAGTGAAAAAGTTTCAACCAAGAATACTATACCTGACAAAATTATCCTTCATATGGGAAGAAAAGATAAAAACATTCTCAGATTGGGACCAGCTGTTGGCACAATGGCTATGTCGGGGGGACTCCCATATAGTCGACCACCATTCGAGTCCCAGACCCAGTGGCTTAAACTCACACTGGGCACATATGCGTGCGTGCCCAAGATCCTGAGAGGTGAATGGAGGAGAAAGAACTGCAGCATGGCCATCCCCCCTGGGGGGTGATTTCTCGCTTTCTGTCTTTCTGTCTCTCTCTGTCTTTCTGGCAAGCACACGCAGCCTATAGCAAAAACCTCTCAAAACAAAGCAAAACAAAACTCAGATAAACATAACCTGAAAGAATTTACCAACACCAGACCAGTTCTTCAAGAAGTTCTGAAAGGAGTGCTTTATCAGGAATACTAACGCCACACATACAAAAATAAAAGAACAAAAACAACCAAGAAAATCACCGACTTAATGCTATGGACAAGAAATATCAATAAGAATGTTGAATGTTAACTTCCAGGATTTAAATGGAAAGATTGGACCACAGTAATGCTGCAAATGCAACAGAAGATTAATTATATAAGACTTAACTGGTGAAATAGAATTTTATGACTTTTGAGTAAAACACTGTCTTTTTCTTTACTATGGTTTGTCTTCCCAATTGAAGGATTTTGCTTTCTCTTGTGCTGTTGATAGGTTTAGGTTTAGCAATTTGTTAAAATGTTTTTTTTTTGTTTCTCTTCCTTTTTTTTTTAAAGAGGTTTTTGCTATAGGGTGTGAGTGCCTGCCAGAAAGACAGAGAAACAGAAAGCGAGAAATCACCCCCTCCCCCTGAGAGGATGGACACACCACAATCCCTTCTTTTCCATTTTCTTCTTGGAACCTTGAGCACACACATACACGCATCCAGTGTGAGTTTAAGCCACCGGGTCCAGGACTCGAACCACAGTCAACTACATGAGAGTCCAGCGACATAGCTATTACACCATCTGCTGATCCCTTGTTTCTTTTTTTTTTAAAGATTTATTTATTTATTTATTTCCATTTGTTATTGTTATTTTTGTCTTTATTTGACGAGAGAGAGAAAGGGAAAGTGAGAAAGCAAGCCACCAGGTCTAGGACTTGAACCATGGTTTGGCCATGTGGGAATCCAGCACCCTTATCCACCACACCACCTGCTGGCCCCCCCTTGTTTGTTTCTTTAAATGGAAACATAAACCTTTCTTCCTTCCTGACTCCTCTGGAATTGGAAAATATTTGAGAGTATTCTTATTTTGTGGCAGAATGGTTATTTGCATAAGTTCAATAATACCTGTTGCCTTGAATCAGAAATTGGAAATATTCATTATCGGGCAGGGCTCTGACTGGAATGTTATACCTGAAAATTAAACCAGAAAACTATGGAACTAAGGTAGATTTCAAGTACGCCAAAAGAAGCTCTTAGAAAGATGTCCTGGCACCAAAAACAGTTCTGCCTGGCAGAAAGATTATAAAAGCTATATGAAAGAATTCATACCATAAAATAACCTGGATTTCTCTGCTCCAGCATCCTAGTCAGTAAAGATTCAAAAGAGCAGCCACAACCAGAGGATTATTTTGAGGAAGATTTTGAAGGAAGAAAAAGAGATTGATCTTTGTTAGCAGACGGTGTTATCACAGAATACTTGGCAGGGTTGAATTGAGAAGGTTTATGTGTGAATTGTGTGCTGGGTGTTTGCTTTCCAACAGTTTGAGTAGTTGATGTGGAAATATTTTCTCAAAAATATTTAAAACCAAAAAAAAAAAAAAAACCCAGGGAACCAGCAGTTAGCATAATGGCTGTGTCGCTGGACTCACACGTAGTCGACTGCGGTTCACGTCCCAGACCCGGTGGCTTAGACCTCACGCTGGGTGCGTGTGCATGCGTGCCCAAGATCCCAAGAGGAGAATGGAGGTGCAGGGACTGCAGCGTGACCATCCCCCTGGGGGGTGATTTCTCACTTTCTGTCTCTATGTCTCTCTCTGTCTGGCGAGCACACGCGCCCTACAGCGAAAATCTCTCCAAAAAAAAAATATTTAAAACCATACTCTCTGTTACAGAGTCACAAACAAAATTATAACAAATATTTTGAACATTATCTTTAATATTCAGCTTTTTGAAATTTTGAAAGTTGTTTATTAACTGTGAAGAACAAAGATTGAGCAAAAATTTTTGATATGTAAAGTAAATGTTTGTGGGAAAAAGAAAAAATTAAAAAATGATTAGGAAAAAATTAAAATAAATGAATAAATTTAAAAATATAAAAATTTTCAAAATAAAAATAAATACACCCTATGATGTTCTCACAACAGAAATATTGTCTAATGACCCATTCCTCAGAAAATGGCTCCATAATTAAGCAATATATGACTGCACTACAATTTGTTGATCCATTCTTTCTGTTGATAGAGAGCTGAGTTGTTCTCATCTGGGGATTATAAAGTTATCTATCTCCCTATACATTTAAAAAAATATATTTATTTATTGGGACCAGTAGATGGCATAATGGCTACGTCACTGGACTCCCACGTAGTCGACCAGGGTTTGAGTCCTAGACCCGGTAGCTTAAACTCATGCTGGCCGCATGTGTGTGCGTGCCAAGATCCCGGAAGAGAAGGGATTGTGACATGGCCATTCCCCCTGGGGGGTGATTTCTCGTTTTCTGTCTCTCTGTCTCTCTCTGTCTTTCTGGCAAATGCACACACCCTACAGCAAAAACCTCTCCAAAAATAATTAATTTATTTACTTATTTAATTCCATTTGTTATTGTTATTTTTTAATTTGTCCAGAGAGAGACAGGGAGAAAGAAACGGAAAGTGAGAAGGCAAGCCGCTGGTGCATCCCCACCCTTACTCATCTCTGGACTTCAGGTTGGTTCCATGGGACTTTAAGACGAACTCACACCCCCACCCCACCCCACCTGCAAACCGAATTGGGCCGGCCATCAGTTCTGGACACCAGGCTGCCTGCCGCTGTTGCAGGCCCTTCTGCCCAGAACCCATCGCTCATCCTCTGGTCCTTCCCCAGTTACCTTTGGACTCTCTGAATTTTAGTGTTTTTTGGTTTTGTTTTTCTTTGCTCTTGAAGTGTTGCTTGTTAGGTCAGTTGGGGGTTCACCACTCCTTAGAACCAGGGAGGACTTTGGGTTACACAGGACCAGTGACAACAGTACATGGTACTGGTGAACAACAGGTAGGCCAACCATAAGAGAAATCATAAATTTTCTAATCCTGTACACCTTTTAACACTCAGAGACACCTTAAATAAGTTATGAAGCAACATATAGATCACCTGATGACTAGGAACAATCGCAGAGGCTCAAGAAGTATGAGCACCAACAAAAGGCCTCTCCCCCAAAAGAAATCATCAAGCCTACATCACCCACAGTCAATACAATGGACGTCGTGGACGTAGGGTGGTTTATGTATACTATCAAATAAAGAACATGTAACACTTTTAAAAAAAAAAAAAACCTACAGCTAACATTATACTGAATGGGGAAAAGCTAAAAGCTTTTCCACTAAAAAGGGGTACTAGGCAAGGCTGCCTACTTATTTAATATAGTACTGGAAGTCTTAGCTAATGCAATCAGAGAAGAGAACAATATAAAAGGCATTCGAATAGGCAAAGAAGAGTTGAAAATATCTTTATTTGCAGATGACATGATGGTATACTTAGAAGACCCAAAGGTCTCCATGAAAAAAATCCTCTTGAAGTAATAAGTGAATACAGTAAAGTGGCAGGATACAAAATCAACATCCAAAAATCTATAGCATTTCTATATATGAACAACAAGTTGAACGAAGTAGAGCTGAAGAAAGTAATCCCTTTCACCATAGCCACAAGGTGTATAAGATACTTAGGGATAAGCCTAACTAAGAGAGTCAAAGACCTTTATAAAGAAAACTATGAAAATCTTGAAAAAGATATTGAAAGTGACATAAAAAAGTGGAAGGACAT
>NW_006209026.1:308908-323733 GCF_000334495.1 Tupaia belangeri chinensis | reverse complement strand
TGATAACATGCATGATTAAGCCACTATGCAGTTTATTCTAGATGGGAAACCACATTTAGTATGTTGTGATGATGCTCAGGGAATGAATGTTAAGTAATTAAAAAAAAGTTTCAGGAGAAAAAAAACAGTAAAACTGTATGTATCGAAATAAAAAAAATGCATATTTGATGACTGCAGCAAGCTACATAGCCCCAGCTAGGTACTACTTTATAGTATGTTCATTCTACTCACTGAGGTTTATGTCTAAAGTCAGACTTGGGTTCATGTATAGGTATATATCAGCTGTGCTAGCTACTGGAAATATTTAGACTAATTAAGTTCATTAGCAAATCAGTTAAATGGGGGGGGAGGCATAGAAAGCAAGAGACAATGTGGGAGGAGGGTGGGACATGGCAGAGGGTGAGGGATAGGGAATCAAGGATGGCAAAACAAAACAAAAAAAAAAACAAAGTATACAAGACATAAGAAATGGAAAATTATTTGCTGATAACATGTATGTTGATGTGCTTGATTGAGCCAATATACAGTGTATTTTGGATGGAAAATTCATTTGTATGCTGTAATGATGTATAGTGAATGTAAAAAATAAATAAATTTAAAGAGAAAAAAATAATTGGAATAATAATAATGATCGGGAAAACAATGAAAAGATACTGAATGATGAAGTGGGGATTTTAATGTCTCTGTATTGACTGATATGCATGGCATTCCCTTTTGAAAAAGCAATGTAATACGCTGTAAAGTTATATGCAATTCAATGTAATATAAACAAGATTATGATGATGATTTAAAAAAAAAAAAAAAAAAAAGAAATCCAGGGGGAAAAAAAGAAAGAAAGAAAGCCGCCAGGTTCGGGACTTGAATGGTGATCAGCAATGTGGGAATCCAGCACCTTTAGTTGCCGTGCCACCTGCTGGCCCCATCCCTATACATTTTGAGAACATATTTTTATTTCTCTTGAACAAATACCTAGGAGAACTGATACATGTGTATGCTTGATTTTAAAAGAAATAAGTAGCAATAGTTTTTGAAGTTTTCCATGTAACTCCAATTATAGCCTGACTACTTAGTGACAATTCCTAAAGAGCTCTTGGCAAAGTATTCAAGTACAACATTGTTTCCTCTTATGTATTCTCTGTTCTATCAGGAAATCATTCTTTTTTCTTTTTAAATCCTGTGTGTGGATTGACAGATTATGCTATCTATGAATTATGTTATCTATGAATTTCATTTCAACAGAAAAGATGGGCATTAAAAAATATTTGTGATAATCATAACATCTCAGTGGATTTACTGGGCAGGTAGTACTGAGACTGATACTTATACTCAATAGCTACAATAGGGAATCACTTAACTGCCATTGACAACTACACTTTAAAGAAGCCCCAGTGTAAACCTATACCCCCCTTAAGCTGTTTGTAGTATTACCACCATATGTAAATAGAGACATAGTTATAAAATGTCTTTAAAAATACCATGTGGGCACTTAAAGAATAACAACATACACACAAGGGGCTTCAATTTCAGATCCCAAACTACTGAAGGATTCAACAATGCAACAAACACTCCACCACAGAGAACATTCCTAGTATCAACAACAGCCACATTCCAAATACATGTCACACTGGACAAATGTAAACTCTTCTTGCTATAGTAGTCACTGGATTCTAACAGTTTACTGACCTTGAAGTTTTCTTGTCCTATAGCCAGTATTACCCTGTGACATGAGACATTTTTCTCAAAGAAAAATTTATGTTAGTCTATATTCTGAATTACTACATATTGTCAGTTTTTTTCTCAATTGTTTTTAAATCAAAACAACTGAGAAGCAATGACAAAAGCTGAAAAAAAAAATTAGTGCTTTTATTATTTAGTATATGTTCTGTAGATATGAAAATTCCTAAGTATTTTCTAATCTTATATTTGCTAGCTCTATGGGCTTTTTGTTGTTGTTGTTACTTGCAGTTAGAGACAATAAATTAGAGCAGTATAACAAAATCAAACTAAAATTTTGTAATGTTTATTATTATGTTTAAATGTTTATTACTATTGGTTTAAAATTATGTTTATTTCCATAAACAGAACCCACACTTTTTGTAACAAGGTCTGTACATAACCAAAAGTAGACTCTTAGGATTAAAGCAGAGATACAAATAAGGGATCTTACACTCTCTAATATAGTACCCTCATTTCTCAAAAAGGGATCTTGGAAAGTTCATGGAAAATGTACTGATTTCAAAATGTTTTTGTATCAAAATAAACTCATACTAAGTTGTTATAACATGCTGAACAAGATCTAGTTTAAGGCAGTAGGGATCTTTCTATTTGAAAAAAAAGTCTTTATCAGAACAATGTAAATTATGTTAAAACTGAAGAAAGAACCAACAACAAATTCGTGGTGAAGTATGGATAGAAGAACAGTAAAAATCACTGATTCTTTACAAAAAGTTCACTGATGTCAATGCCCCAAATAAATCATCAGTTCACAAATGAATAACTCAAGAAGGGATGAAACAATAGTGAAGATGACACTGGAGGCAGCAGCAGACCATTGCCTCAAATGGGAGGAAAGGAAGAATCTTGTTCACATCCTAATTGAAGTAGACCAAAGGTTAACTGGAGAAAAATAACAGCCATCACCACAGGCATCCCAATTAGTTCAGCTTACACAACTCTGAGCTGAGCAAACTTTCTGCTCAATGGGTGCCAAAACTGCTGTGCTTAGATGAGGAGCAGATAAGACCAATCTTTCAATGGAATTTTTTAAAAGAATTATTTAATTTTTATTTATTTATTTTATATTTGACCAGAGAAGGTCAGAGACAGAGACAGTGACAGAGACAGAGAGAGAGAAAGAGACAAAAAGTGAGGAAGCAAGCTGCCAGGTCCAGGACTTGAACCATGGTTGGCCATGTGGGAGTCCAGAGCCCTTAACCACCATGCCACCTGCTGGCCCCTTTCTATGGAAATTTTAAACTAGTAGTATCATGATCCTGAATTCTTCACAGAACTGTAACAGAAGATGACATATGGCTTTATCATTACAAGCCAAATGGCTCTGTCAGTATGATCATGAAGACGAAGTACGATCAAAGGAATGGCTACCTAAAAGTGGAAGTGGTACAGTCAAAGCAAAAGCAGACTGGTCAAGAGCAAAGGTCACAGGATCCAGGTAGGTACCACAGTCTGAGCCATACCAGACTTCAGTGCCAGAAGCCACAGGCTTGAAAATATGCAAGGGATGCACATAGGTGCCCAAGATTCTAAGGAACTGGACAGTTGGAAAATGAGAACTGTGGTATGATAGCACCCTGTTGAGGGTGTTCCCCAGTGCTTCCCCCTTACATATGATGCAAGCTTGTATTCCCTAGCATTAAAAAAGAGAGCGAGCAAAGGTCATGGCGATAATTTTTGGGGTGCTCAGGGCATTTTGTTTATTGACTTTCTAAAGAGCAGTAACATTAGCTTATTATGACAGTGTTTAGAGAAAGTTAGCTGAAGCTTTAGCAGAAAATTTCCCCAAAAAAAGCTTCAATAGTTTTTCTCCACTATGACCACGTTCCTACTCATCAAACGAGGAGCAATTATGTGAAAGTGTTGATGGGAAATCATTAGGCATTCACCATACAGTCCTGATTTGGCTCCTTTTTACTTGTTTCCTAATGTTAAAAAATTAAGCCAGCCGGTGGTGTAGTGGTTAAGTCAGCTGGATTCCACACAGCTGACTGTGCAGTTTGGGTCCTGTATCAAGTAGTTTGAAAAATATGCCAGGTGTATGTGCCCAAAATTGCAAAGGAGAATGGAGAAGAGATTGTGGATGTGGTCATCTTCCCAGGAGGGTGATTTCTCACTTTCCCTTTCTTTCTCTCTCTATATATGTCAGTCTCTCTGGTAAGCACACATTCTACAAAAACTAAAAACAAACAATCAGTCTTTAAAGAATACTCATTTTTCTTCAGTTAATAGAGATAAAAAAAGATAGCAATGACATAGTTAAATTCCCAGGCCCTTAGTTCGTTAGGTATGGGGTAAATAATCAATATCATCACTTTTAAAAGTTATCTTGAACATGATGGGGCTTATGTTGAGAAATAGTCCTTTTTATTTCTCTTTAGAGTGATTTTTCACTATCGGGCACATGTGCTCACCAGAAAGACAGAGACAGACAGAAAGCGAGAAATCACTCTCCAGGGGGGTTGGACATGCATGCACACATGCTTGGTGTGAGCTTTACGCTACCAGTCTGGGAGTCAAACTGTGGTCGACTACATGGGAGTCCACTGATGTAACCATTACACCATCCATCTGCTGGTCCCAGAGAAATAGTCCATATTTTTTATTATTAAATCCTATTTTTCATAAGCTTTTTCAAGCCTCTTCATATAACATAGACTTTCACAAGAGTCAATGCACAGAGTGAAAAGACCAATTTTTGGTAGTTTGTACATGTTGTTCAAGCATGGTAATCAACCTCTGTGAAAGAAGCTGCAGCTCAACTCTTTCTGTCCTTTCCTACATCCCTGTAAATTATTATTATTATTATTGGAGAGGTTTTTGCTATAGGGCGTGTGTACTCGCCTGAAAGAGACAGAGAGACAAAAGTGAGAAATCACCTCCTAGGGAGGATGGCCATGCCGCAATCCTTTCTCCTCCATTCTCCTCTCGGGATCTTGGGCACGCACACACACATGCCGGCGTGAATTTAAGCCACTGGGTCCGGGACTCAAACCGCGGTTGACTACATGGGAGTTCAGCAACATAACCATTATGCTAACTGCTGGTCCCAGATTATTATTTTTTTTAAGAGATGTTTTTGTTATAGTTTGGAGAGCAGTCAGTCTGAGCAAACATGGTAACCCTTAGACACATGCAGAAACATGGTTCCATGAGTAGTCATTTGCATGATGGTGAAAACAATTTGCATGTGAATATGCTAGCTCGCTGAAACTGCAAAGCAGTATCTGTTTAAAGGAAGCCATATGTGTTTATCAGAATTCATCCCAAAAGATCAGAGAAAATACATGGTGCCAGTTGTCCTCACATCTTCAGCTGATTAACATCCAAAAACAACTGGCTTTGCATTTCATTTTCTCTTCCCCTATGTTCTGCCCTTTAAAAGAATAAACCTGGGACTGGTTCAGGGTTGCATCTATCTACATCAGAGAAGTCCACTTAACCCTCGCATTTCTATGCTTGTATATCTTTGTGTGTTTATTTTTATGTTTATTTCTAATCCACAGCCACCCACCCAGAAAAATGCATTCTGCCAAGCAGGTCAAAGAAATATAGGGTGGGTGTGCTCATCAGAGAGACCAAGTAGAAAAAGAGACAGAAAAGAGAAATCACCCCCCAGAGGAGATGGCCACATTGCAATCCCTTCTCCTCCATTCTCCTCTCAGGATTTTGGAAACACACGCACACATGTGCAGCATGAATCTCAAGCCACCGGGTCCAGGACTCAAACTGCAGTTGACTACATGGAAGTCCAGAGATGGAACCATTCTGCCATCTGCTGGTCCCCTGCAGATTATTTTTAAAATTCATTCCCTTTTTGGGCCAGCCAGTGGTGTGTGGTGGTGAAGGCAGCTGGATCCCACACAGCTGACTACTCTGTTTGAGTCTCAGACACAGCGGCTTGAAAAACACATTGAGCATGAGTGCATGCACGCCCAAATTTCCAAGAGGAGAATGGAGAGAAGGGACTGTGGTTAGCCATCCTCCCAGGGGATGATTTCTTTCTCTCTGCTACCACCCTCCCTGCCCACCTTTCACCCACAGTACACAACTTAAAAAAAAAAAAAAAATTCCTTTCCTGAATAATTTGGATTTGAAGGGAAGTCATCTAGTTACCTAAGCCTTTAATATACTGTCTTACTCCAAGACATGCTCTCCCTCCACATTACCAGCAAACTGCCATTCAGGAAACCAGTCAAACTTATAGTCCTTATGTTCCTTGGTCACTCCAGTTTAAAGGAGGAGATGTAAGGGGAGGAAGTGAGGAAGTGAGCTGACATTCTGAAATCATTAAAGTTTACATTCTTATCATGATAGTGTTTGGAGAAAGTTAGCTGAAGCTTTAACAGAACCCAGATCTCTAGTTTCAAAGGGGTGGAGTGTTGGGTCTAATTTCCTATATAACCATGAAAATAAATGCTCTACAACCCTCCAACCCGAACACTCCTGGATTACATGTTTATGACATCTATTGGCTTTCACTATGCCATTTCTGCTTCATGTCAAGTGACTGACAGTGAAAAACAATCCCAATTTAACCTATGATATTTTTTCTGAAGAATTATTTATCTAATTTTTATTTATCATTATATATTATTTTCAATTTGATCAGAAAGAGACAGAGAGGGAATGTGAAAAAGCAAGTCTCCAGGTTTGGTACTCAAACCATGGTAGGCCACATGGGAGTCTAGCACCACAACCACCACACTGCTTGCTGACACCTAACCCATATATTAATATCTACAACAGGAAATTTCAAAATCACTTGACTGGATTAAGTAAAGCAGCACTGTCAAGAATACAGAAAATAATTGAAATTTAATCTCTTTATTACATTTAAATTTTTAAAATGTACTTTCTTTTATTATGATTTTAATTTTATTTATTTTAAACTTGACCAAAGGGAGAAAAGTGAAAAAGCAGGCCCCCACATCTGGGACTCGGACCATAGTCAGCTATGTGGGAGTTCAGCACCTTAACCACCACATCACTTGCTGGCCCCACTACACTTAATTTTTAAAAAGCATAATAAATCCTAGTTGAATTAGCCTCAAAGCGGAGTATCATGACTTGGATGACTATTACCAGTCACAGGCAAGAGAAACTATAGCAACATGAACCCCTTAGACCAAACAACAGTGACTCTAGTCTTGGATTCCTTTCATTAGAGAGCCCCATCATGGTTATACAACCCTCGCCATGAAGTCAGGAATTTCTAGAGCCAGGATCACTTGTCTAAATGCAGCAGATCCTTTCTCACTATTCTAGACCATGCTTTGGATATGCAAGTACCTGGATTTGAATGTTTCCAAACAGCTCTGAGGCAGATTCCAAAACTTCTTTCTAAAAGGAAAACTACACCACCAGCATGTGTACTTCTAGGCCTGAAATGTGACCAACAGAAAGCTATATGTAGAGGGAATAAACAGATTTTGAACATGATGTTTGGAATATCCCTTCAGATTTGTACAAATGTCTTCAACTGTAGTAAAGAGCTGCCAATAAAATACATATGGAGCCAGCTGGTGGAGTGATGGTTAAGGTGGCTAGATCCCATATAGCTGACTGTGTGGTTCAAATTTCAGACCTGGCAACTTGAAAAATATGCTGGTATGTATATGTGTGTGCCCAAAATTCTGAGAGAAGAATGGAGAAAAGTCTGCAGTGTGACCACACCCTCAGGGAGCACTTTCTCACTTTCTCTCTCTCTCCATCTCTCTGGCAAGCACATACCCTCTAACAAAATTATGACAACAACAACAACAACAAAAAAAAGAAGATGATGATGAAGAAAGAAAACTGCACATGCCAAAAATCCTTAGAGGAAAATGGAAGAGACAGATCTGCAGTATGCCCAAACCCCCAGGGGGCGATTTCTCACTTTTTTTTCTTTTTTTTTTTTTGAAGAGGTTTTTGCTATAGGGCACATGTGTTTGCCAGAAAGACAGAAAGCAAGTAATCACCCGACAGTGGATGGTCAGATGGCCACACCACAATCCCTTCTCCTCTGTTCTCCTCTCAGGATCTTGGGCACACACATACATGTGACTGGCATGAGTTTAAGCCACCGGGACTGGGACTCGAACTGCGGTCGACTACATGGGAGTCCAGCAACATAGCCATTATGTCAACTGCTGGTTGCATTTCACTTTTGCTCCTTCCGTATCTCTCCTACGAGCTCATGCGCCCTGTGGCAAAAATGAAATAAAAAGTGTGGTAGTAAGAGAGGGCTTTCATTCTTATCTATAATCATTTGTCTATTTCTCAAAGATGGAAAAGACCAATATCTGATTTGAACTGTGGACATTAGTTATAAAATGTTTATCACCTCTCTAAAAATCTGTTTCTAGGGTCAGTAGACAGCCTAGTGGTTACATCACTGGGCTCCCACAGGGCTGATCGCTGTCTGAGTCCCAGACCTGGTGGCTTGAAAATTACACCGGGTGCATGTGTGTGAGTGCCCAAGATCCCAGGAGGAGAATTGGAGGAAAAGGAATTGCGGTGTGGCCATCCTGACTCAAAGGGGTGATTTCTCACTTTCCCCTCTCATTGTCTTTGTATTACTCTCTCTATGGTACAAACATGAACCCTATGGTAAAAATCTCTCTAAAAAAAAATCTTGGGGCCAGCAGGTGGCATGGTAGTTAAGTCAATAGACTCGCACGTGGCCAACCGTGGCTGAAGTGCTGGATCCGGCAGCTTGCTTTCTCACTTTCCATTTCTATCTGTCTCTGGTTAAATTAAAAATAATAATAAATAAATAAATATATCTTTTTAAAAAGTCTGTTTCCAAACATTCAACATGGGTAATTTTAACATTAATTAATACAACATTCTCTCATATATTCCAGTAAAAAGTAATTTGATCTCAGGTAATTCAAGTGCCTTAGAGTACCCCAAATTCCTCCCTCCCATCCCTAATAACACCACTATCATTTGCTTCATTTATCCATATGCTATAATCACTGAATATAATGTCACTGTTGTCAGAAACAGTGGTGGATGTGTGTCTCTATACATATGTCAAAATCTACAGAATGTACAACATAGAATAAACTCTAACATAAACAATAGACATTAGTTGACAATGTACCAATACTGTTTCAAAGGTACCACATGAATGCAAGATACTAACATCAAGGGAAATGGGGAGAGGAGTATGGGAACTTTCTACACTTTCTGTTTTATTTATCTATAAAACTATACAACTACTGAAAAAACAAGAAATGCAAAACCATGTTGCAGAGTTACATATTGCTCTAGACTGGTGATACAACTGAACTGCAATTCTCAGTCACATGGGTTACCCTGGGTTGGCCTAAAAATACCAGTGTGTGTGCCCGAGGTGGTAACAAGATGGCACTTCCTCCCACTTCTCTATCTTACATACACACACTTCATCATGAATTTTTCTTTTCTTTGAGGTTTTTGTCTTGGAGCACATGTGCTTGCCAGAGAGAGAGAGGAAAAGACAGTGAGAAGCAAAGTAAGAAGTCACCTCCCCCTGGGGGAAGGATAGCCACACCACAATCCCTTCTCCTCCTGGGAACTTGGGCACTCATGCACACACACCTGGCATGATTTTCAAGCCACTGGGTCCAGTACTTAAACTGCGATTGGCCACGTGGGAGTTCAGAGATGTAACAACTATGCCATCTGCTGGCCCCTCTATCATAAATTTTTTTTTTTTTTTTTTTTTTTTTTTTTCTTTGGGCCCGGGGCTTTCAATAAATTTTTTTTTTTTTTTTTTTTTTTTGCTATAGGGCACGTGCGCTCTCCAGACAGACAGAGAGAGACAGAGAGACAAAAAGCAAGAAATCACCCCACAGGGAGGATGGCCACGCCACAATCCCTTCTCCTCCATTCTCCTCTTGGGATCTTAGGCACGCACGCACATGCGCCCAGCGTGAGCTTTAAGCCACCAGGTCCAGGACGCGAACTGCAGTCAACTACATGGGAGTTCAGCGACATAGCCATTACACTAATTGCTGGTCCCTCTATCATGAATTTTAAGAAGAAATACATACTGCTTTTTTTTTTTTTTAGGCTTTTGCTATAGGGTGCAAGGACTCACTGGAGAAAGAAAGAGAGAGAAAGTGAGAAGTCACATCCTGGGGAGATGGCCATACCACAGTTCCTCCTCTTCCATTCTCCTCTCAGGATTTTGGGCGGGTGTGCACACACACACACACACACGCACCTAGCCTGAGTTTCAAGCCAACAGATCCAGGACTCAAACTACAGTTGGTAATGTGGGAATCCAACACCTTAACCACTAGGCCACCTGGTGGCTCACATACTGCTTTAAGATAAAATTTTCAGGACCAGCAGTTGGCGTAATGGCTATGTTGCTGGACTCATGTAGCCGACCGTGGTTGAGTCCTGGACCTGGTAGCTTAAACTCACGCCGAGCGTGTGTGCGTGCATGCCCAAAATCCCAAGAAGAGAACGGAGGAGAAGGGATTGCAGCGTGGCCAATCCCCATGGGGGGGGGGGTGACTTCTCTCTTTCTATCTCTCTGTCTGGTTGTGTCTTTCTGGCGAGCACACGCGCCCTATAGCAAAAATCTCGCAAAAAAAAAAAAAAAGATAAATTTTTCTATAAAATCTTGGCTCAAATTAATGTTAATAGCTTTTGTAAATTGAGTTGTAGTCCAAGTATTTGTAAAATTAAGAACAAACATTTATAACAAATGCATCTGCAAAGGGGGAGAGATGTATTAACCAGATTTCCTCATTTATGTGAAACCAGAACTTTTTTCCTCTCTAACACTTATGGAAAGTCTTTGGGAGGGCCGCCCCCTAATGCAGTGATTAAAGCACAGTGCATTGGGAGGCTGGCAGGTGGCATGGTGATTAAGGGCGCTGGACTCCCACATGGCCAACTGTGGTTTTTTTTTTTTCTTTTTCAGCGACATGCCATTACGCCAACTGCTGGTCCCCCAACTGTGGTTTGAGTCCCAGACCTTGTGGCTTGCTTTCTCGCTCGCTCGCTTGCTCGCTCTCTCTCTCTCTCTCTCTCTCCCCACCTCTCCCTCTCCATCCCTCTCTGGTCACATTAAAATAAATAAATAAAAGTTAAATAATTCTTTTTTTTTTTTTTGGAGAGGTTTTCATTATAGGGCGCGTGCGCTTGCCAGAGAGACAGAGAGAGACATAGAGACAGAAAGCGAGAAATCAACCCCCAGGGGGGATGGTCACGCCGCAATCCCTTCTCCTCCATTCTCCTCTCGGGATCTTGGGCACGCACGCATATGCACCCGGCGTGAGTCTTAAGCCACCGGGTCCGGGACATGAACCGCAGTCGACTATGTGAGAGTCCAGCGACATAGCCATTACGCTAACTGCTGGTTCCCTAAAAGTTAAATAATTCTTTAAAAACAAAACAAAAAACCCCACAGTGCATTGGGAGCCAGATCCCAGAGAGCTGACCACATCAAATCCTGACTCTGGAAGCTTGAAAAACATACCAGGTGCATATGTATGTGTCCTCCAAATTGTGACAGGATGGAGAGATAGAAGGAAAAGGACTGTAACATGACCACAGTCCATTGGGGTGTTTCTCTCCTCTCTCTCTGGCATATGCACATGTTCTCTGACAATTTACAAAAATCAAAAGTGAAAAAAACTTTGGGAAATAGTAATACTATAAAGAAATTGAATTCTTTAAACTATATCTAGGAAAAAACTTATTAGTATGCATATTAAAATCATAATAGGGTGGGGGCAGTGCTGGGCAGCAGACAGCCAGGGCTGCCCTTCCTTTGGCAATAAATAAATCTTGGGGGACTTGAAAAAAAAATGTCATAATAGGGATCAGCAGTTGACATAATGGCTACGTCACTGGACTCCCATGTAGTTGACCACAGTTCGAGTCCCGGACCTGGTGGCTTAAACTCACGCCAGGCACATGTGTGTGTGTTTGTGTGTGTGTGTGTGTGTGTGTGTGTGCCCAAGATCCTGAGAGGAAAATAGAAGAGAAGGATTTGCGGCGTGGCCAGCAAATTTCTATCTCTCTGTCTTTTTCTGTCTTTCTGGCATGCACATGCACCCTATAACAAAAACCTCTCAAAAAATCATAATATATTAAAATATGCCATCTATTTATTAGTGAGGCAACTAAAAATAAAAGGTACTAACAACTCACATACAGTAATACAACTAGAAAACACAAGCATATCAATGAAATATACTAGCTATTTTTCAAAGTACTCAGTTAAGTACAGTACATAATAAACATAAAAAAATTACTGCTTTCCTCTAAATAGCCAAATAAGAATACAACTGATGAAACAGTCCTCTAACAGCAACAGCCTTATTTTTCACCCAAAATGTTTTTAGAAATAAACAACAAGGACATGGCTTAGTGGTTAAGAGAGCTGGATTCCATAGGGGTGACCACAATCCAGGTCCTGATGGCTTAAAAAATATGCCAGGTGCATGTGTGTCCACGGGTGCCCCAAATCCAAACAGAATGGAGAAATGGAGAAAGCACTGGAGCATGACCACGTCCCAATGGGGAGTGCTTTCTCCCTCTCCATCTGTCTCTGGCAATTAAAAAATGAAAAAGAAACAACAAAAATATACATGTTTTCAACAATAAATATGTGTATTAACAAGAAACCTAGATATGGCAAGAAAATCATAAATGCCACTGGAGGACATCAAATATTAAATAAATGGAAAATCGACCTTCCTAGAAAGAGATATGCTATTATAAAGTTAACAATTACCTTTAAAACTAACCTATATATTCAAATCACTCTCCATCAACATATCGACAAGAAATGTTTTAAGTTGATAAAAATGATTCAGCCCACTGGAAAATTCTTTTGAAAAATATTTTTTATACCAGAATTATTATTTTCTTTAGCATTATTTAATTTAATTTAATTTATTTATTTAATTTGCTATAGGGCACATGCACTCATCAGAGAGACAAAGGCAAAGACAATGAGAGGGAAAGTGAGAAAGCAACCAGCCAGATCCAAGATTCAAACCACTGGAGGTCAAATGGAAGTCCAGTGCCTTAACCACCACACCACCTGCTAGACCCAATACCAGAATTATTTTTATACTTAGAAAAAAGATTAAGGTAATTGTTTCAGCCCACTGACTATCAAAAACTCTTCATTGCTTATACCTTATTTTTTAGCCTTCCTATCCTACCCTTAAAGTATATAGCATTCAATAGACAGCTACAAGACAGAATCAACAAGAACGGTATTTATTTCAATAACTAAGATCAAGGGGTCAGAAGGCTGCACAGTGGTAAAATGCTGTGCTCTGTGAGGCCGAGTCACATGGAAGGTTGCCAGTTCACATCCACAGACTTCTGAGTAAGCCAGGCTCACATACCCATGACAGAGCTAGCTGAGACTGGTGTCTTTCTCTCTTTTTCATGGAATGAATAAACTTCAAAAATAACAACCACCACTACCAAGGTCAGGAAAATAAGGAAGATGACTCCCAGAGTCTCTGTCTTGGGAATGGTTTTAGGGGGACAAGAGAAGCAGACAGGATGCTGCATTGATATCAGGTATCCATAAGGAATCAAGCAATGTCTACTACAGTTCATGTCATCCTGCAATTGGCACTAAAGAACCAGTTAAAGAAAAATCCCTAGATATTAACAAGGTACCCCCCAAAAATTCATTTAATGCTGACAGGATCATTAGCTTTTCCTAAAAGACTTCAAGTAGACCTATTTTAGTTGTAAAAGTTATATAACCCAGTACATCTCTTAAATCACTTCCAAAATCTCCATGGATGGGAAAGTCAAACCAATTTATTCTAGGCTGGGTGACAGCCTTGGCAAAAAGGAGATTTATGCCCTATACCCCACCCTACCCAGAGTCTTGAACTGACCTAAGTTTTAAAATTCCAAAGATATCGCTATCAGAAGATAGATACTTCCTCCAAACTTCGGGATTATGAAAACAATAAAACACAGTTGCATCAAAATCACTGCATTCATACCAAAATTGAGCAATTACCCCCGCAAGAAACTTGTCAAATGTAGATGCTGAAAGTACAAGATCTTTCTATTCACCTCTCTCACAGCTGCCTGGAGTTACTGAAGATTTAAATTATTTCACCTAAGTATATTTTATCATAAATTTAAATTTGCCTTTTTATATTTTGGAATTTCATCCATTTAGAAATACTTCAGATATGGGGCCAGCAGATGGAGTAATGGCTACATCACTGGACTCCCATGTAGTCGACTGTGGTTTGAGTCCCATACCTGGTGGCTTAAACTCATGCCAGGCACGTGTGTGTGCATGCCCAAGATCCTGAGAGGAGAATGGAGAAAAGGGATTGGGGCGTGGCCACCCCCCCATGTGATTTCTTGCTTTCTGTCTGTCTTTGTGGTGAGCACACACACCCTATAGCAAAAATCACTCCAAAAAAGAAGAAATACTTCAGATATTAACTGGACTGCAGGGACTTCTAGCTGAAAATGTCAGAACAAATGTGTACTTCGACTCTCTAAGAGAAACACAAACAAGAAAGTATGTGAACAAAAGTAGTTTTGCTTTCAGAAATAAGTTAATACATATGGAAATAGGGGGAAAAAAGCTAGAATGAGCCTTGTAGTTTTGGATTAGAACTAGAATTATCATTTTAAACTCACTGTTTTCTCACAAATACAGAAATAAATACCAATATGAATATACATAAAATATTCCCTACCTCTGCACTAGGAGGGCCTTGGAGCAACAGTACCTTCAAAGAAATGAACACAGCCAAGGGCTTAGATCTTAAATTCTAAGTGCCATCTTCCACCAAAAATAACCAGGGAAAGCAGAAAATAAGTTTAGAGTATCTTATAGTGCTAGGAAATAAGGAAGTGCTCAAAAAGGAAGAGACATGTCAAAAACAAAGTAGGCCAGTTAGAAAGAGCTCTCAATAGCCAAAACAAGAACAATCTGGGCATCAAAATAAATGACAAAGGATTATAAAGTTGTGAATATAACGGAAAACCAACTATGTAGGTGTTAATAATGAATTTTAAATCTGAAGAGGATCAAAATATTTTAGGTAACTTCAAAGCTCCTACTCCCAAAATATTTATTAGTTACAAATGGG
>NW_006209026.1:299020-308877 GCF_000334495.1 Tupaia belangeri chinensis | reverse complement strand
AAGAGTATCTTGAAAAAAAGAAGTCTAGTAGTCACAACTTTAATCACATAAAAAGAATATCAGTAAGAGGGATAGACTTAAATTCCCAGCCACCTGATAAGATGAAATGAAAAGACTACAACATCACTTCTATGATAACCCTGCTAAAGATCTAATCATACAAACCTAAACATTAAATCTAATCAAAGACCTGATCGTAAAGAATAACAGATAAATGAAAATTCAAGAACATTCTACAAAATAAGTAGGCCTGCAATTTGCAAGTGTCAAAACCTTGAAGTGAAGACAAAGTTGTTTCAGACTGAAGGAGAATAAAGACATGACATCTAAAGGTAATACATAAGTCTGAACTAGATCTTTTTTTTTCTTCCTTTCTTCTTTTTTTTCTTTTTGGAGAGGTTTTTGCTATAGGGTGTGTGCGCTCACCAGACAGACAGAGACAGAGAGAAAGAAAGCGAGAAATCACCCCCCAGGGGTATGGCCACGCCGCAATCCCTTCTCCTCCATTTTCCTCTTGGGATCTTGGGCATGCTCACACACGCGCCTGGTGTGAGTTTAAGACTTCAGGTCCAGGACTTGAACCATGGTCGATTACATGGGAGTTCAGTGACATAACCATTATGCTAACTGCTGGTCCCTGAACTAGATCTTTTATCTCTAAAAGACATTATTAGAACAACTGGTAAGGCTCAGATATTAGTACTGTTAGTAATATACTCACAGTACCTTTCAGATTTTGATGGTTATAATGTCATTATGTAGGAGAATGTCCTTCTTTGTATGGAAAAGGAAAGTACAGGGGGTGGGGTGGGGGGGGGTAAGAGGGCATGAAATCAGCAACTTACAATCAAATGGTTCAGGTACAAAAAAATTGCATTTTTTTTAATTGCTAGAGGGCACATGCATTGAACCCAGACAGGGAGAAGGAGAAAATATCCCCCAGAGAGACGTGTCATGTTGTAATCCCGTTCTTCCATTTCCCCATCCCATAAGAATCTGGGACATGCATGTGCATGTATGTGGCATATTTTTCAAGATGCCAGGGCCCATATTCAAACCACATTTAGCTAAGTGCAATGCAGCTCCCTACTCAGTGCTCAACCACTGCGCTATGGGGCTGGCCCCAAGAGTTCCAACTTCTCTGTATGTATGTCATTGTCTCAAAAACTAAAATATGAAAAATAAAACCAAAAAAATATGCACTGTACTCATCTATTTTCTGGTCATGAATGACCCAGGTTAACTGAAAGTGTAGAAAGTGAAAACTAGGGGAAGGTAGGAATAGCATACTCTAGTGAAAAAGTTTTCTTACTGTTAAAAATTGGAATAAGTGTGCCCTGGTCAATCAGCCAGGTAATAAAACCATAGAAGAACACTGCAAGGTTAAGTAAGGTCTATCATTTAGTGCTCTGTACTGTTTGAGACCTGACATTCAGGCAATATGACCATGAAAATAGGAGAGTGTCTCTAAAGGGACAAGATACACCTGTACCAAGAAGTCAAGCCATCTATATACTTCAAAGGAGAAACCCACTAAACATCCCTTCCTTTCCTCTTCTAAGCAATTACCAGTGCCAGAAGAATAAGGAATCAGGCTGGATACAGTACAAGAAAGGCTATAACATAAAAACTTTGACCACCATGAAAAACCTAACATTTGAGGAAAACTCAAAAGCATGACAGACATATCAAGCATAAGATAAAATTTTCTGCAGTGTTCATAGAGGAAATAGAAAACAATGTTAAAATAATCATCAATATCTTAGAAATTCTGGAAACAGTCCAAAAGCACAGCAAAATATAAAAATCAACTCCTATGAAAAAGCAGAACTCTTAGAAATAGTATCCCAAAACCAAATAACAAAAAACTGGAAGAATTAAAAATCAAATAAGTTAAAAGATCAAACCTTAAGATTCTCCCCAGAATGTAATACCAAATAAAATAAGTAAAGTTCCATAAATCCCAACATTTACCTGAGTTTTCAAAGTATGGTCCATAGGCCCTGGAAGTGCACAATCCCTGGAAGCCCTGAAGACACTTTCTCAAGGAGTCCTTAAGGTCAAAATTATTTTCTTAACAATATGGAGATACCATTTTTTCCCCATTATATAGTATTGACATTTTACATTTGAGGATGTAGAATCAGTGAATAAAACTGCTAGTACCTTAGCAAGAGCATGGCCAGTACCTTCAAGATATAGTGATGCGACTACATATTTCCCAGTTTTTTTTTTTTTTTTTTAAGATTTTTGCATTAGGATGCATGCACTCACAGAGACAGAGACACAGACAGGGAAAGTGAGAAATCACCTCTCAGGAGGGATGGCCATGCTGCAATCGCTTCTCCTTCATTCTCCTCTCAGGATTTTGGGCACAAATGCACATGTTTGTACTTGGAGTGATTTTTCAAGCCATCTGATCTGGGACTCAAACCATGAGTTAGCCCATGTGGGATCCAGTGCCTTAACCAACACACTATCTGCTGCTCCCCAGACTTTGTTTTTCTTTTTCAGAGAGACTTTTGCTAGGCACAGGCACTCGCTGGAGAAAAAGAAAAACAGAAAGCAAGAAACCACCAGCCAGGAGTGATGGCTATGCCATAATCCCTTCTCCTCCATTCTTTTCCTGGGATTTTGGGCATGCAAACACATGTACCTGGTGTGAGTTTCAAGCCACAGGGTCTGGGACTCAAACCAAAGTTGACCACGTGAGAGTCCAGTACCCTAACCACCATGCCACCTGCTGGCCCCTCCAGGCATATATATTTGGGGGGGGGGGGTAGAGGGTTTTTTTTGTTTTGTTTTGTTTTGTTTTTGCTATAGGGCGTGTGCGCTCACCAGACAGAGAGAGAGAGAGACAGAAAATGAGAAATCACCCACCAGGGGGGATGGTCACACCACAAACCCTTCTCCTCCATTCTCCTCTCGGGATCTTGGGCATGCCCGCACACACACCCGGCATGAGTTTTAAGCCACCGGGTCCGGGATGTGAACCGCAGTCAACTACGTGGGAGTCCAGCGACATAGCCATTATGCTAACTGCTGGTCTCCCAGACATATTTTTATACATCACTTTCACTTGAGTATAGTAGTTCTACCTTACCTTACCCGGGGTTTCACTTTCTACACTTTCAGTTACCTGGGTCAATCATGGCCAGAAAACAGATGAGTACAGTACAAAATGATATTTTGAGAGAAACTACATTAACATAATTTATTATGCATATTTTTATGATTATTCTGTTTTATTGCTGCTGTTAATATCTTACTGTGTCTAACATACAAATTAATTTTTATCATAGCAACATTTGTATAGGAAAAAACACTGTAACATATACATGAAGTCCAATACTATCTGCAGTTTTAGGAATCCACTAAGGATCTTAAAACATATCCCCTTCAGGGCCAGCAGGTGGCGTGGAAGTTAAGGTGCTGGATCCCATATGGCCCACTGTGAGGTTCAAGTATCGCATCTGGCGGCCTGAAAATCATGCCAGGTTTGTGTGCATGTCACAGTAGGAGACTGGGAGTTGAGCTTTCATGGCATAGACCATCCTCCCTAGGGGGTGATTTCTCACTGCTCCCCCACCACCACCACCTCTGGTGAGCACACAAACCCTATAGCAAAACTTAACAAAAAAGAAAAAAGTCCTTCAGATAAGGGGATACACTACTTGTAACTTCAATGAAGTAGTAAACAGTATTTTGTTTGTTACTACATGGTGAAATATATTGTCATTTAGAAAACATATACAACTAAAAGAATCAATATTTTTCAAATGATCAATGCATGATGTTAGAAAATCATGGATGGATGGGTCCAGCAGATGGAGTAATGGCTACATTGCTGGACTCCCATGTAAGTCAACTGACTATGGTTCAAGTCCCAGACCCAGTGGCTTAAACTCATGCTGGGCGCATGTCCATGTGTGCCCAAGACCCCAAGAAAAGAATGGAGGAGAAGGGATTGCAGCGTGGCCATACCCCCAGGGGGATGATTTCTTGCATTCTGTCTGTTTTTCTGGCAAGTGTATGTGTCCTGTATGGTAGGGAAAAAAAAAAAAAAAATCATGGATGCGTAAAAAATTTATCCAGAGTCCAAGAAAGGTCAATGGATTTTTAGATAACAAGAAGAAATGAAAAGTTCATTGTTAGATTTCAGATTTGATATCGCAGCTAATCTTTTAAACTACTTGTCAGGGCCAGCAGGCAGGTGGTTAAGGCGTTGGATTTCCACATGTCCAAAGGCAGTTCAAGTCTCAGATACCAGTCAAGAGTTGTGGACCTTAGTTTGAGTTCAAGTCCCAGACACCATGGTGCATGGGGTCCAAAATCCCAATTGGAGAATGGAGGAGATAGGACTGTGGTATGGACATTGCCCCTGGGGGTTGATTTCTCACTTTCCCTCTCTGTCTCTCTCCAGTGAGAGCATATACCCTATGGCAAAAACCTAAAGCTACTACTTGTCAAATTTTCATATCAAAGAAGATTCACAATTATAAAAATGCTGTAAAAATGTTCCTCCCTTTCCAATCACGTATCTGCATAAAGCTAGATTTTCTTCATATACTTCGACCAAAACAATATATTGCAACAGATGGAATTAAGCAGTAGAAATCAGAAGTGAGCAGTTTTCTACTAAGTCAAACATACGAAACTTCAAAAAACATAAAACACTGCCATTCTTTTTGCTAAATATTTGTTTTGGGGAAGTTACATTCTTATTAAAACGACGCTAATATGAAATGACTTACTGTTGCTTTAAAATATTTTTTAAAAATTCATTTTAACTAACATGAGAAATGTAATAAACAAACCAAAGTTATTTGGGATTTTCAATGACTTGTAAGAGCATAAAGGGATTCTAAGACCAAAAAGTTTGAGAACAGCTGCCCCAGAGCTATTTGTATTTCTTGTAAATACACCATGATATAAGAGAGTGAATCCTCCTACAGACAAACGAAACGGATAAGGCACCCTGCCCAAAATAAGACAAGTCTATTACATTCTAAGTTATTCAATTTTCTATTTTTCTGTTCCCTCACAGTATTACTTAGCTTCATGATGCTGCCAACGTGCTTTTCTCACCTCTTCTAAGATACCATAATGCCAAGAAACCCATTAAATATAAAAGTAAATGGGCTCTGAAAAAGGATGTCCCTATGAATGAAGTTCTCAGGCTTTATTACAGCTGTTTTGATTACTTAGGTGTCACTTAACTTTTTACATTTTCAACTGGATTCCATATACCCAAAGTCATAGATGGATAAATAACTTCTAGATAAGTAGTTTCATTTTATTAATTTTTAATACTCTTCTACTGTTTGACATCCTACCAATTATAAAGTTTGGCAAGGCCTTCCTCTCATGGTGTGTGGAACAAAATTTGAAGTGACAAGAATAAAATGATAGAGTCCCACTGTGCTTAATTCATCAAAGCAAAGAATGACAACTGCAAAATTTTAGGGACATTATGACATAAAAGACATCTAACTTGAGAAATGTAAGAGAAAGGAACAAAATGGACAAGAAGGATACAAGGAAGTAGTGTGTATGTTTTCAGAGGCCAAAAGCTTAATAAAACAAGAAGGTAGAGGAGGCTATAGAGAGTCTTAATACATAGTAATACAAAACACTAATGTTATTTTAACAGTTAACCCTAAGATTACAAAAGAAAAAGAGAATCGAGAAAACAAAGTATAAATGAAAACAACATATTAATGAATATAAGTTCAACTGGCATGCACAATAAGTTGGAGCGCAAAAGAGATCGCAGAATAAAATGGCACTGATTAAATATTTCTATTGCATGTTTTGAGTAGTTTTCTGGGATGATAAATATGAATTAGTAAATCTGGAAAGGAGAAAAAGGCCAAATTTGATTAGCAACAGTTGAACATGGAGAAAGAAAAGTGAATGAATCTAACTATAAAGATAGGAAGCGAAAGGAATCAGAAGAAAAAGCTGAAAAGCTCGTTTTTTCTTACCTTTAGGAAACCTAGGGCAGAGGAGATAGCTAAAAGGTAAATTTAGAAACTGGAAGTAATATGTTCAAGAGTGAGTGATGATAAGCATCCACAAAGAAAAATAATGAGGAGGAAAAAAAAAAGAAAAGTGGAAAGCAGAAATGCTGAACTTGACTCCTTTCAAAATTCAAAAGCAAGGCCACAGGGCAGTAGTGCAGTGCTACCACAACACTGCAGTGCTGGAAGTCACATGAAAGTTCAGGGTTCTCAGTTCCCTGGCTGACCTGCACACACTGGACACACACACCTATGGGAAAGCTGGGAGAGGATCACCGTGTGAGACCCTTTCTCTCTCCAGAAATAAACTTTAAGCAACTGTAGAGTATAAGTCATGAATGCATTTTCTATGACAACAGCAAATACTGTGTATGCAGACACTAAATAATCTATTGTGAACAGCCAAGCACAGGTGCAATAGATGTCATTAGGAAAGAAAAGAGAAACATCTTCAGGGGTTTATAACATAGATGTTCCCAGAAATTAATGCATAAATAAAGCCTATTAACTGATAAATGAGCAAACAAAAGTCAAAATGAAAGGCAAGCAACAAAGCATATATATGCAAAAAAGAATCTGGGTAAGTAGCAATTACAAAAAAAAATTACTTTGCTATTCAACGTTATTAAAATTCTCTATAATCCCAAATACTTTGTAAGTACTGCCATAATCTACTTCAAAAACAAAAGCAGCTTAAATTCTAAATCATATTATCCATAAGCAATTATGTCAAATAAATGCCTAATATGCACCTAATTTTCTGAAATTTTAAAGTGTTTTTAGGAGTTATTGTTTACTAATAGCTGAATACCAACAATTTATAAAATAACCAAGTTTCAGAGATCTACAAAAAATATATGTAGAGTATTTCTACAGTATCACTTCATTATGAGAAACATCATGCAATAAAAATGTGGTTTCTATATTTGATTCTCTGTAAGCTTTTTAATACATGAAATCTTCAATCTTGATCAAGTGGCAAGGAGACATCATAACTTAATACCTGCTAGCTCAAGTTCTGAAAACTCATGACTACCTTAAATAAAGCCTTTAAATATGCATTTTTCAGTACAGTACTCTATATTTGCCAATTTAATCTAAGAAAATCCACACAATACCAAGAACATCCAAATTATGAAGCCATTTTAAAATACTTCAACTGATTGGGACCAGCAGTTAGTGTAGTGGCTATGTCGCTGGACTCCCATGCAGCCGACCAACCGACCAACCGTGGCTTGAGTCCCGGTGGCTTAAACTCACGCTGGTTTAAACTCACAGCGGGTGTGTGTGCGTTTGTGCCCAAGATCCCCAGAGAAGAAAGGAGAAGGGACTGCGGAGTGGCCATCCCCCCAGGGAGTGATTTCTCGCTTTCTGTCTCTCTGTCTCTCTTTGTCTGGCAAGTGTATGTGCCCTATAGCAAAAATCTCTCCAAAAAAATGTCAACTGATTATCTTTCTCTAAACCTCTTTTCTAACTTTTGTCACATTCTAAACAATGCTTCGGAAACAGAGTTTGATAGTAGTATACAGCCTAAAATAAACTACAAAGTAATTTATGCCTTGCTGAGGAAGGGAAAAAAAGGAACCAAGACACCAACAGAGGTGAATACCTCACTTTTAAAACATGATGCTTGTGTCTAGACATACTACTCTCCTCTCAAGGAAAAAAAATCAAGAACTGTATCTAAAAACGGGTTTATATATATATATAATTTACTAACACAGAGAAACATCTTCACAAAGTGATAATTCTCTGTAAAAGAGACTCTATTAAGGCTTTGTTGCTCTGAAGCCAAGTATAAGCCATATAAGGAAACTGAAGTTCAATGCCATTTATTTTGTTCTGCTCTTTCAAATGCCCAAGAATAACCTCTTTTGCTGCCTAATAATACATCCCAAAATCATAAAGCAGATCAGTTGTGCACTTTAAGTTCCTTGATAAAACTAGTTTGACAACAGGAATTACTTGTTGGTTTACAAATCTTACCAACAACTTAAATAATAATAATAATAATAAATAAATAATATATATTTTTAAATCTCCAGAGACTTAGCCTCTGGGGAAAAAAGAGAAATCAAACAATATATGGCAATAAAGAGCTAAAAGTTTTCCTTATTAAAATGTAATTAATAAAGATGAGGTAGCAAAGAACAAGTTGTGAAACAATTTGATCCTGATCTTTTAATATCTACCTTCTCCCTCTGAACTAAAGGTCAACTCTTTTCCTCAGATTTTTGGCAATTACTTGAGGGAAATTAAACATACCTTAAATGTATATTTAAGACATACCTATCAATATATAAAGAATTACCTATCACCCTTATTTACTTAATGTGTATTCAGAGATAGTGTTTTTCACTTGCTTTTACACAAAAGTACTTGGGGGGGGGGGAATAAAGTAAAAATCACACACACTAAACCGCCACTGGAAAAGCAGTTTGGATTTGCTGCAACCAAAACTAGTGGGATCTATAAAGAAACCCATTAGTTCCAAAGCGTTCAAAACTCACTGGTGGGATGTCTGCCAACCTTCACGAACTCCTGCTCCCACAGTAGGTAGGTACCTATCACTAATTAGGCAAAACCGACCGAAAACATTTGGGCCAAGACAACAATACAAAACCAAAACAAACCCCACAGGTTTCAATCATAATCAAGGCGATTCCCGTGAATAGCGTTTAAAGCATTTAGCTTCCCTTCCTACACAGCACGTTCTGAAATGCAAAGTAAAACAAGTCAAACTACTTAACAGGTGTGTGTTTGTGCTTTTAAGTTATACCCCTGCACTTATCCATAATCCTTATTCTCCTTTTTCTTCTCAATGGATCAGTTACAAGAAACGTCCAACAGATACTTGCTTTCATTAACCGAACTATAACCTTCTAAACGTACGAGAAAAACACTTTTCTGCGAATTAAGAAGTTACCCACCATGAAAAACAAGAATAGAAAAAGATTCTGTTTTTCAAATCCAACGAAATATATTCATATGGATTGGAAGAAGAAAAAAAATACTATACAGGATCAACGCAAAAGCCAAAAGAAACAGTATCAGAATAAACAAATGTGGCAGCCATCTCAATAACAGCAAATCTCCTCGTTGTAGCGACCTTTCTTCCAGAAACAAAGTTGCCAGATTCAGCGATCTCATATACATTGTATATGTTCCGGAAAACTCAAACTTCGGCACCTAGTGCTGAACAAAGGCAGTCTTTCTGCGGATTGCTGAAAACTTTCGTCCCACCGCATTCTTAAAACCTCCTCTTAAAAGACCAGTCCAGATGGTGGAAGGAAGAGAAGGCAAAAAGTTCTACCATTTAACAACTGAAACACTATCCACTTCGCTATAAGAATAGAAGAATTTAGGGCAACTTGGAAAAAAACTAAAGAACCATCTCTTTTCCGGCCCGTGAACTTTGTGACTTCTAGACACTTTTCGAGCAAATTACCTTTCGGTCGGACAGCGTCTCAGGGCAGCTTTCTCAAGGCTTCGCTTGACATGATTTCCTTCCCTTCATTAGTCACTTCGGATCCAGCCGAGTTTCTCTCCCCGGTGAGAGCGGATGTGGATGGCCTCCCGCGACTGGAGAGTAGGTGGCTCTGGTGGGGGCTGGGTTGCGGGCTGGCTTCCTGGTCTCGAGTTTTGCAGGAGTTTCCCAGCCCCAACTAGGATCTCCACCGAAAAAAAACTTTTCACTCGTGACACCGCCCGGAATTGCCGTGCGAAACTCACTTCCTGCCTTGGCGAGCTGCAGGATCCAGCTCCGTCCAGGGGAACCCGGAAAACCAGCTCCGCGCGCGCCCGGGAGGGGGAGGGGAGGGGGCGGCGTCCGCG
>NW_006209026.1:283277-297655 GCF_000334495.1 Tupaia belangeri chinensis | reverse complement strand
CACACCCGCTCCGGAGCCGCTCGAGGTGGGGAAGGCTGAGGACGCCGACCCGCTCCGGCGCGGAGCGTCCGCAGGCCTCCGCTGCCCCGGCCGCCCCGGCCGCTCGAGTTTCTTTGTACGACAGTAATCGGTGCAGAGCGACTGTTGCAGTCCAGCCCGATTGGAAGGCGGCAGGTATCTGTTTCAGCTGCAGCGCTCCAACTTCCTCTAATGGCACGCTCAGGTTGCAGGAAACCACAGCGGCTGCTCGGCGGAGCTCCCCACGCCGGCCCTTACTCCGAGCTTGCACTGCAGCGCCTCTGGGGCTCCTCCAAGTCTCAGCCTCACACCGACGAGGAGACAAAGCTGGCGCTGGCGGGGGGGGAAAAATGGCCCGCGAAATCGCCTCAAGATAGTCCCTTTGTTAGAGGAAGGCTTGGATTCGCTCCCAGTGCGACGTAGGCTTTCAACCTCAGCGGTTTCGGTGATGCGGTCGTTGAATTCTGCTGGCCCTAATCATTCAGCCTGGCAGGGTTTCGCTTATTGCGAGAGACACTCTTAAGCATTCTGTCAACACATATGGCACAGAAAGCCTCAACCATAACATTGAGCAGTTTTTGCAGTTATAGCTTTAAATATGTCAACAGACAAGACAGCCTTGTTTTACCCGGAGAAGCAACAAGGAATGTAGTAGATAAGGAGAACACCAACCTCCCCCCACTCTGCTGTGCTTAACCGTGTACAACAATGGTAATTAGCCTCTGGGTCCCTGAAGTCATTGGTTTAGTTCTTCCGTCTGGAGTCCAGAGATAATTTTTTATTGCCAAGTTTGAATAAAGAGCTGTATGGACTGCAGATGGGTTTTGGCTCGCATCCAAAGGACAGAGTTAAAGTCCACCAAAGAATTATTTACCAAGTGAGCTGTATGCTAGTGACACACACTTGAAAGAACCCCAAAGATACTCAAGTCATTCAAGTCATTCTATTAGAATGACTTAACTACTATGTTTTAACGACGTCAGAACCACTGGAATTGACTTAGTTCCTTAGCATAGAGCAAAAGTCGAAGGTTTACTGTCTGTATCAAAGTACTCAGGCATACTCAGTGCAGAATAGAGGTAAATGAACATTAACTGGAAGCTAGGACGGACACTGCAGGCAGGTATGCTAGTAATACCAAGCTGGGCACCTATTTTATGTGAATGTGAAAGTTAGCCAGTGCATAAAAATCTAAAGTTAACGTGTTGTACATGCTACATTTAGTCATCACAAGATAAATTCTGACTCCACTTTCAAAAATTGTTTGGGGCTCTGATGAGAATGCAGTGGCATAGTTCTGACGAAAAAGATTCACTCTCCTAAAGCAGGAGATACTCCTCTCCTACAGAATGGAATATCTCCTGTATCAGTGAGAAACCAGCCATATTCTGGGGTTCCAGTGTTTACGTAGAGACTCAAGTTTATTCAGGACCTCTTTAAGTGTGATACCATAAGTTCAAGTAAACCTAAGCTTGCTCTTCACACCTAAAGAAGTAGGGCCAGAATACATCTCTAAGTCTTGCCACAGTCCTTAACCTTTTTAAATGTAAACTCATACTCAGGACCAATCTGGTTATCATTCAAGCTAGAAAAGGCCCTGTAACTTGGGGCTGGCAGGGGTGTGGTGGTTAAGGACGCTGGATTCCCACATGGCCAGCTATGGTTGGAGTCCTGGACCTGGATGGCCCCTTGCTCACTCGCTTGCTCTGTCCCTCTCAGGTCAAATAAAAAATAATTAAAATTAAATAATTCTCTTAAAAAAAAAAAAAAGTCCCTGTAGCCAAAGATGCCTCTAACTCACTTAAAATTCTACCTTTAGAGTTTTATCCTTCTGAGTAGTTTGCTTCTCTAGTACAAAACCATAATCCTGAGAAAGGTAATTAAAAAAATTTATATTTATTCATTCATTTATTTTAATTTGACCAGAGAGAGAGACAGAGAGAGAGAGAGGGAAAGTGAGAAAGCAAGCCACCAGGTCCAGGACTTGAACCATGGTCAGCCATGTGGGAACGTCCAGTGCCTTAACCACCATGCCACCTGCTATCCCCGAAAAGGTAATGTTTTAAGCCATTAATGAATAGTTCACCAGACTGTTTCCCTAAAGCAGCTTTTGATGGAAGGAAAAAATAGAGGTAACAGATATGATTCTGACTAAATAAGAGAGGACAATATGGTCACGTTCTGTTAAGAGCAATATGTGGAGAGGAATGTAGGCAATAAAAGGGCCCAGCATGCGATTGTTTAATAAGTTCTGCTCACTCATACTGTAAGAATGAGCCCCAAAACACTGGTCTTAAGAGAAGTGAGTATAGACTGTCGATAGCTAGCTATTTATCAAATATTTCTTTATAAAGGACCTTTCCAGGAATTCTGTGACTGACCTCATACAGAAGGATGACATGACAGCTGTATGATCAGGGTATTCAATAATCAGAAATAATGATTCATCATTGTTATTCATTGCTGACAACTTAGTTCTAACTCATACGCAGCACACACACGTCACCAAATCTTCCATTTGTTCTTTTTTACAAGGCATTCTTGTTCTACACTTTACGCATTAGTTTCCTTTGAAAATCCTCCCATAGGACCTTGAACCAAGATGGACTTAATTTTTCAATTAGGATTAAAAGAAGAACTAAACTCCTTCCCCCTTAAGCAAGGCTGCCTAGTTGTAATTCTGTAATGATTAACTGAATTCCAGGACCACCTTAGGGAGTAAGCTAGTAAATGTTTGCTGATAATATAGCTACTTCATCTATTCCATTGTGATTCTCTTAATGATTCTCTGTGAAAGACCAGGAATCTTTGGGATTCCCCTTAACCAATGACTGACTCAGGAGAGGAATTTCTGTCTACTAGAGATAAGCCACTTTATCTGAAGGAAAGCCTCAAGCCTTTATATTTCTTTTCTTTTAAGCTACTAGGTCCAGGACTCGAACTGTGTAGGTGGCGATGTGAGATCCAGCCTCCTTAACCACCACACTACTAGCTGGCCTGGAAAGCCCAAGGTCTTAAGCAGTCCAAGGAATGTAAGCAGAATTCAACAGGAAGAAAAAATATCCCAAGAAAGAGTCTATCCACTATTTTTAAAAAGGATCCCTCTGTTATTTCCCCCATGCCTGCCAAGAAGTTGCATGAAAGCATCAGAGAGACAAAGATAGCAGAGGGCAAGGAAAACCTTGGGATGATCATTTTTCTCTCTCCTTTTCTCAACCCCTAGTTTTAAACATGGTTACCTAAAACCAAAGTTATCAGAGTAGTGTTTGAGAAAAATGAATCTTCAGGCTTCAGGCTGTAGGATTAGATTTAAAAGAATTCTGGAAGCATTAGATTGATTAGGTTAAAATGTGCTATAACATGTATTTTTTTAAAGAATTATTTATCTAATTTTATCATTACTGATTTTTTTTCTAAGAGAGATTTTTTGATATAGGGCGTGTGTGCTCACTGGAGAGACAGATAGAAAGTGAGACATCACCCCCCCCCAGGGGGGATGGCACTCCACAATCCCTTCTCTTCCATTCTGCTCTCAGGATTTTGGGCACACACACGCATATGCATCTGGCATGAGTTTTAAGCCACCAGGTTCGGGACTCAAACTGCATTGACTTATGTGGGAGTCCAGTGATGTAACCATTATGCCATCTGTTGGTCCCTATCATTGTTTTTTTTTAATTAGCCCAGAGAGAGGAAGCAAGAAAGCAAGCTGCCAAGTCCATGACTTGAACTGTGGTTGACCATGTGGGAGTCCAAGCACTTCAACCCTCACACCACCTGCCAGTCCTATTTTAATAATAATAAAATATGTAATTTTAATATATTTTTTACTTCCCTATTTTAATTTCCATCTTAGCACTATAGTAGAGAGTGTAGCCCATTAGGGCAGCAAATCTGTGGAAAGGGGATCTTTGGGCTCAGAAGAGATCATATATCTAAGAACCAATATTAGAGGTTTTAGAATAATTTAGAAATGGAATTATGCCTCTCAAAATGTATGTCTACCTTCCAAGCATATTTTCAAAAATATATTATGAATCATATGAAAATGTCCATGACTTTGTCTTTTTTTTTTTTCTTTTCTTTTTTTTTTTTTTTTTTTGCCATAGACCACATGTGCTCTCTGGACAGACACTAGAGAAAGACAGTGAGTGGAAAGTTAGAAATCACCCATCCGGGGGGTATGTCCATGCTGCAATCCCTTCTCCTACATTCTCCTGGGATTCTGGACATGCAAACACATACACCTGGTGTGATTTCCAAAGCATCAGGTTGGAGACTCAAACCACTGTTGACCATGTGGGAGTCCAGAACCTTTGCCACCATGCCACCTGCTGGCCCCAGTCTATCTCTATTTGTACAGTTTTCTGAAAAGTTCTAGTCTTTTCCCCCTAGAATAGGCTTCGTCATCTTTTTTCTAGTCTATACACTTTATAAACTATCAAAGTTACATTTCTTTCAGATATCTTAGGAATTTTTTAAATATAAAGAGAAAATAATGCATGTGATTATTTGTGTGGCTTTTGAAACAAAACTGCTTGGATTAGAAACTGGTCTCCTCAGTAAACTTAGGCAAGTTCCCAAACATTTATAAGCATAAATTGGATTCTTTTTTTTTTTTTTTTTGGAGAGATTTTCACTGTAGGGCGCGTGCGCTCGCCAGACAGACAGAGAGAGACATAGAGACAGAAAGCGAGAAATCACCCCCCAGGGGGGATTGTCACGCCGCAATCCCTTCTCCTCCATTCCCCTCTTGGGATCTTGGGCACGCACGCACACGCGCCCGGCGTGAGTTTTAAGCCACCGGGTCCGGGACACGAACCGCGGTCGACTATGTGGGAGTCCAGCGACATAGCCATTACGCTAACTGCTAGTTCCCATAAATTGGAGTTTCTTCATCTCAAGACTCAGGACTCTAATATTAACTGTCTCACAGGTTATTGGGGAAGACTAAATGGGATAATGGTTGTAAAGTGCTCAGCAGACTCAGTGTTAGCTATAATTAGTATTGTAGGGTTTTTTTCTTTTTTTTCTTTGTTGTTTGTTTTGTTTTGTTTTGCCATAGGGTACATGTGCTACTGGAGAGAGACAGAGAATGAAAGAGAGAAAGAAAATGAAAAATCATCTCCTGGGGGATGGCCACACTGCAATCCCTTCTCCTACATTCTCCTCTTGGGATTTTACCCAGCATGTTTATCAGGCTGCCAGGTCTGGAACTCAGACCATGCAGTGGGCCATGTGGGATCCAGCACCTTAACCACACCAACTGCTGGCCCAGTATTGTGCTTCTTATTTATTTTTAAAGAATTATTCATTTTATTTATTATTATTATTATTATTATTTAATTTGCTATAGGGCATGTGCACTCACCAGAGAGAGACAGAAAAAGAGAGCGGAAAAGAGAGAAAGCAAGCCTACAGGTCCAGGACTCAAACCACAATCAGTCATGTGAGAGCCCATAGCCTCAACCACCACACCTCCTGACCCCTTTATTGTGCCTTTTGAATGCACTGATCAGAAGTATCACTCTATTATTTCTAAGGTGATCACATAGTCTGTCACCCAAATTAGGACACTTTAACAGTAAAAGCAAACAATAATAATTATGTAGGGACAACAAATGTAAAACAAGGACTCTCCTGGGTCTCCTGGGTCAATTGGGGCAAATGTTCACCGTAATGATTTCCAACTTTGTTGCTTTTTCTAATCCACTTCCCCTCTCCAGTCCTCTCTAGCGTGAATCATTATCTATTCCTGTCACATTGCAATATGCCTAACTCTTTCCAAATCATAACAGTATTAAATCAAAAGAAGTTTAAAATTTAATGCTGGGGGCCAGCAGATGGCATGGCGGTTACGTCACTGGATTCCCATGTGGCCAACCATGGTTCTAGTCCTACACCTGGTGGCTTGAAAATCACACTGGGTGCATGTGTGTGCATGCCCGAGATCCCAGGAGGAGAATGAAGGAGAAGGAATTGCGATGTGTCCTCCTCCCTGGGGCGGTGATTTCTCACTTTCTCTCTCACTGTCTGTCTGTTTGTCTCTCTTCAGTGAGCATACAACACCCTAAGGCAAAAACTTCTTAAAAAAACAAACAAACAAAACTGATGCTTATTGCCATTCAATGCAGGTTTCCACATAGGATATTATCTTATCTTGGGTAACAATACTGCTCTTTTCCAATTTACTTAAGTCCGCATTTAATACATTTAAAATATTTCTACAGTATTTTATTTTAAAAAATTGTTTAGAATTGAAATGCCATGAAAATAGCCAACACATGGGTACCAAACATAATTTAAGGTATAGTAAAAGGCTAACTGCCTTGCTCTAAAACACCAGCTATGTTATTTAAAGCTTTCTTTTTCAGTAAGTCATCATATCATTTCTACTTAAAAGTAAGTTATCTCTACATGAAGACTTCAAAAAGGTTATGAAAAATGGAATTAAGGAATAATTTCATATTGATGCAAAAGTTTTGAAATCCATGCATAGTTTTTCCATTATGCACATTTTCCATGAACTTCATGAAGAGCCCTCCTCTGTTGTCAAAGTCTATCATATCATAACCGTTTTATGAGATAAATCTCACCTAAACCTGGTTTAATTTGTATTTTGAAGTGACATTTCTCAATTGGATTTTCTAAAATAGTTCTTATTTTTTTTTTTGAGAAGTTTTTGCTATGACACATGCACTTGCCAGAAAGACAGAGACAGAGAGACAGAAAACAAGAAATCACCCCTCATCCCCCACCCCCAGGGGATGGCCATGCCACAATTCCTTCCCCTCCATTCTCCTCTCTTGATCTTGGGCACGCACGCACACGGGCCAAGAGGGAATTTAAACCACCGGGTCTGGGACTCGAACCACGGTCGACTACATGGGAGTCCAGCAGCATAGCCATTATGCCAACTGCTGGTCCCCATCAAATACTATTTTATAAAAATTCAATTTATTAATCCAGGTCCCAAAAATTCAGAAGTTTTGAAAATTCAGACACTAGATTTTGGTTTTTTTTCTGGAGAGGTTTTGCCATAGGTCATGTGCGCTCACCAAAAAGACAGAGACAGAGAGACAGAAAGTGAGAAATGACCCCCTGGGGGGATAGCCATGCCGCAATCCCTTCTCCTCTATTCTCCTCTCAGGATCTTGGGTACTCATGCACACATGCCCAGCGTGAGTTTAAGCCACCAGGTCCAGGACTTGAACTATGGTCTACTACATGAGAGTCCAGTGACATAGCCATTATGCTGACTGCTGGTCCCGATTTTTTTTTTTTTTTTTTGAGAGAGAGATTTTTGTGATAAGGTGCATGCACTCCCGAGAGAGACAGAGAAGCAGACAGGAAGAAATCACGCCCTCCCCCTCCCCCCAGAGTGGATGGCCATGCCATAATCCCTTCTCTGTTCTCTTGGGATTTCAGGCATGTATGCACATGTGCCTGGCATGAGTTTTAAACTGCTAGGTCCAGGACTTGAACCATAGTCAATTATGTGAGAGTCTAGCATTATGCCATCTGCTGGTCCCCAGACACTAGATTTTACACTACGAAAATGTTGCTAGACAAATGAGAAATTTTCATTCCAGGAAGTCTGTTTGGCCTACTTTTTTAAAAAATGAAAAACAAAAAACCACTCTTTCAAAAATCTAGAATCTGAGAATTTTTGTTAGTAGGTGACTAAGTCAAAGAGGCCTTAGAGGTTTCTAGTACAACTGCATTTTGTAAGTGAGAAAACTTAGATTTGAAGACCTTCCCAAAGTCACACTACTGATTGGGCCAAAACCATAATTAGAAGCCAGTGCTCTTCCAGTCTAGTATGTGTTTGACCATACCACATTGCTACCACATAGCAATCATGGGACATGGAACAACCCAGAAACCACCAAAGAAAAGTTTGACAGATTGAACCACTGAAATTTTTAAAAATTCTGTTTTCTAAAGTCAACATAAACAAAATGAAAAGATAAATGTCTGTCTAAGAGAAAAGAAATAATATAAAAAACAGTAGTTAATATTTGTGGTATATACAGAGCCCTTGCAAGTTCAGAAGGAAATAACAATTCAACTGACCGGTTTACAAAAGACATAAACCAATAAGTCATAAAAAATAAATACAAAGAGCCAATAAACATTTTTTTTTTTTTTGGAGAGATTTTTTGCTATAGGGCGCATGCGCTGCTGGCCAGAAAGACAGAGACAGAAAACGAGAAATCACCCCCCAGGGGGGATGGTCACGCCGCAATCCCTTCTTCTCCATTCTCCTCTCGGGATCTTGGGCACGCACGCACACGCGCCCGGCGTGAGTTTTAAGCCCCCGGGTCCAGGACACGAACTGCGGTCGACTACATGGGAGGTCAGCAACATAGCCATTATGCTAACTGCTGGTCCCAAGAGCCAATAAATATTTAAGGGCTTTAAAAATCCAGGCAGGGGAATCAGCAGTTAGTGTAATGGCTATGTCGCTGGACTCCCACATAGTCGACCGCAGTTCGTGTCCTGGACCCGGTGGCTTAAAACTCACGCCGGGCGCGTGTGCGTGCGTGCCCAAGATCCCGAGAGGAGAATGGAGAAGAAGGGATTGCGGCGTGACCATCCCCCCTGGGGGGTGATTTCTCGCTTTCTGTCTCTATGTCTCTCTCTGTCTGTCTGGCGAGCGCACGCGCCCTACAGTGAAAATCTCTCAAAAAAAAAAAAAAATCCAGGCAGTAAGTAGCCCCATTTAAAAATTGGATAACTGGAGTACTGGCAGGTGGCATGGCAGTTGGGGTGCTGGACTCCACATGGCCTGACCACCAGGCTTCTAGTATGTATTTGCTCAGATTCCAATGATTATATACATACTTTAGAAACCACGGATTTTAAGACGTTAGCTTCCTTGAAATGAAGGCCGAACAGTGTGGGATGGAGGCGAACTGTTCTAGAATATGAGAGTGCTGTTTGTGTAATGGGCTTAAGGCTGTGAAGGGAATAAGTTTCAAATTCCCCCAGGCTTGTGGCTGAGGGTTCTGCCGAGAGTGGAGCCAAGTGCAGGCATAGCTGTAGGAGTGGAAGAAGGAGGGGAAGAAAGTCTCTCTCTGCCTCAATTTACAACGTAGACTTTCTCCACTAGTCACATTTTCTTGCATTTGCTTCCTGCCAACTATTATAAAAACAAGTAATAGAGAAAAAGGGATCAGATAGAATGAGGATTTAAAAATTAGGTTTAACTTTATTTATTTATTTATTTATGGTTTTTGTCATGGGGCATGTACGCTCACTGGAGAAACACAGAGAAGAGGCAAGGTAAGAAACCCCCCAGGGGAATGGCCACACTGCAGTCTCTTTTCTTCCATTCTCCTCTCAGGGTCTCGGACATGCATGCACACACTCACGGTGTGATTTTCAGGCAGTTGAGTCCAGGACTGGAACTGCAATCGACCATGTGGGAGTCCAGCACCTTAACCAACACACCAGCTACTGCCTTCATAATTTCTTTTTAAAAGACTAAGAATTGAATTAAAAACAGTGTTTTTTGAAGTTAGTTATTTATTCTGTGAGAGAGACAGAGAAGGAGAGAGAGAGCGAGCAAGATAGAAGGCACCCTAACAGGGTCTTCATGCCACAATCCACCTCCAGTCTCCACTGGCCCATTCCATAGGCATGTGCACCCAGCCTGTTCAGAGAAGTCCTAGGACATGAACCCAGGACCTTTCCCTTTGGGTCTGATTGTGTTACCATTGCACCCTCACCTGTTCCTAATTTTAACAATATTTAATAAATAATTTTAATAATAAATACTCTTTAAAAGAATGAGGAGGTCCAGCAGGTGGTGTGGTGGTTGGGGGCACTGGACTCCCACAGGGCTGACCACGATTTGAGTCCTGGACCTTGCAGCTTGTGCTCGCTCTCTCTCTCTCTTTCTCTGGTCAAACATTGAAAAATAATGACAATAAGTAAATAATTATTTTGTAAAAATCACTAAAAAAGAACAAGTGAGGACTGATTTTGTGGTGCAGAGGTAATTGTGCTGCTCAAGAGAAGCTGGATCCCACTCAGTGACCATGGTTTGAATCCCCAGCCTAGTCTACCTGAAACTCACGAGGCACATGAGTGAGTACCTAAGATCCAGTGGACTGGAGAACGAGAGAAAGAGATCACAGCATGACCCGACCCTGTGGAAAGTGTTCTTCTCTCTTTTCCTCTCTCTCTCACTCGTGTGCATGTACCTGTTTTATCACTGAATAAAGGAAACATTTTTTTTTGTCATAGACAAACAGTGCTTGCTGGAGAGAGACAGAGAGACAGTGAGAGGGAAAGTGAGAAATCATTCCCCAGGGGAATGGCCACACTGCAATCCCTTCTCCTCCATTCTCCTCCTGGAATTCTGGGCACCCATGCCCACACGCCTGGCATGATTTTTAAGATGTCGAGTCTGGAACCACAGTTGACCATGTGGGAGTCCAGCACCTCAACTATCACACTACCTGCTGGCCCCAAGAAAACAGCTTTTTAAATGAAATAGTAAATAAAAAGAGTAAATGGAGAAAAAAATTAGGTCTAAACTTTTCTAAAAGCCAGAAAAAAAATTTTTTCAATAAATTTTGTCTTCATCCATTTTTGTATTGTTAACAGAAATATCTGAAACTGGGGGAACTTAAGAGAACAGGGGTTTGTTTTTGACTCAATGGTTCTGGTGACTGAGAAGTCTGAAGGCATAGGTCCATCATCAAGCCAGTCTACAACATGGCCAGTGGAAACACAGAGGATGGCAGGTGGTTGCAGAGAGAGAGCACGCTTTGACAACTCTCTCTGCTGTACCAGTCAGCTCTGGTAGGAACTAACCTCTTCTCACAAAAGCAAGAACTCATTGGATCTTGTGAAACATCATTAAACTATTCATGAGACTAGTGCCTCCATATTTAATTCACCATGATCCAGTCACCACCCCACAAGCCTTATTGCCTCCCAACATCAAATTCCAAAACACAGGGGACCAGCAGATAGCATAATGGTTATATCACCGGACTCCCACTTTGTCGACTGTGGTTTGAGTCTTGGACCCAGAGGTTTAAAAATCATGTGCGTGCATGTGCATGTGTGCCCAAAATCCTGAGAAGAGAATGGAAGAGAAGGGATTGTGGTGTGGCCATCTCCCCTGGGGGGGTGATTTTTTGCTTTCTGTCTCTCTGTCTCTCAGGTGAGCACATACACCTTAAAGCAAAAAATCTAAAAAAAAAAAAAAAATTCCAAAACATAAATCTCTGGAAACAAACTATTCTCCAAATCACAATGAACTATATACATGAGAATACAATTTAAGTAAAAAAAAATTTAAAAGGAATGGCACTGACAGAGAGACGTATGGATTGTTTTATTTTCTTTAATAATTTTTTAAGATTTATTTAATTTAATTTTTAATTTATTCATTCATTTATTTTTTAATTTGACCAGAGAGAGAGAGAGATGAAGAGAGAGAGAGAGAGAGAGAGAGAGAGAAAGCGAGAAAGCAAGCCACCAGGTCCAGGTCTTGAACTATGGTCAGCCATGTGGGAGTGTCCAGCACCTTAACCACCATGCCACCTGCTGGTCCCTGAGATGTATGGATTGTTTAAAACTCTATATTTAAAAATAAAAATAAAATAGCTCTGAATTGATTAAAAAGATACAAAGAAAAGGACAAGAGGCCATTTGCTTCTTGAGCAAGTCATTTCCCCAGCAAACAGGGTCCCTAGTGCACCATGTACCTGCTGGGTAGAGAATGAGCGACAGCTCTGGAGGGCCACTCAACCTGTCCTTGGACCTTTAGACTCATGGCTCCCGGTATGCTTCTCAGCTACATGCAGAAGCATTTCTGACTTCCAAGAGCACAGGCTTTTACAACAAATCCAAGCAGCACTTCTCTGAAAGTGTTTATTCCCTCCTCTTCTTCAATACAACCTTATCAGAATAATAAATTGTGATGCCAGTTAATAGATAACCTGCCTGTACAAGCTCATGTAGCTAGGAAGTGACAGAGATGTAATATGATCCTGGCAACCCAAGATCAGAGTGTTGAGGCCAAACCTGAGACTGTCCATAATCCTGTCACAACTTTTAATGCCTTCACTGGTAGATTTTCCATGCCATATATAAGGCAACATTTTCACTTTTAACCACTGGGGATTTTTTTTTTTTCATAATCAACAATCTTCTTCTGTCAAATAAAAACAGTAAGTTTTAATTTTGTCTTGAAACACTTCCTGTTTCTTCACTTCCTCTTCTGCTCCTTTAAACAAAAGCTAGCACTTTTCTTTTCTCTTTTTCCTCTTTCTGTTATCAAGGCAATGTGTATGCATAATAGAAAAAAATTTACCCAAGTATACAAAGGAGGACAAAAACACTCCAAGTACAGTCAGTTAAAAATAGGACCCTGATAATGGTGCTTTTCAAGGGCCTGAGGATAACTGGATTGGGTAGTTCCAAGACCTTTTCTCCATAATATAATGCTCATTTCTAAGTAACAGCAATAAGTGTGCTAGATTCATAACTAGAGTCACATCTTCTTTATTCCTGAGACTGAATACGAAATGAGCCATTCCAATTTCATTCTGCAGTAGTTCACCTTATGGGAAATATTTGTGTTTTCTCTTAACTTCACTACAACCATTCTAACTTATTTTACAAAAACAATTTGCACTGGAATCTTGCTGTTAACCACTCTTTACAAAGGTGTAGTGGAATATAACAAAAATTGAGCATGGCTTACTTGATACTGATTTTCAATACTGGTATACTCAGTAGTCTCTGAGATCTTTGTGTTCTCTTTTCCTTTAAATGTACTTGGAACTTACTGATGCTCCTCAGCTGCAAGTGGAGAAGGTAGTTTGAAATTCATTGCTAACATACATTTCCATTCATGGACTTTTTTTTTTTTTTTTTTTACTTTCTCTCACTACCTCATTTAAAGGCTTTTGTGTCTGAAAGTAGTCCTAAAAGAAGGTATTGTGTGTTTCATTGGTTGCTCCAAAAGAAGCGAAAAACTAGACTATTAACCTGCTGTGTAATCCCTACACAGACTACATGGTCTTTCAGTGGGAAGCCAGGCTCTGCCAAGAGCAGGGAGGATGGCAGTTTAAACATTACGGGGTCAAGTTCAACATTTGTTCTGTTCACAGAACTTCCACTGACATCAATGGGAGTTTTGTGCAGAGTAGAATTTCTTCCTCAGTTAAATGATTTCTGCAATGCCTCCTGTTTTGCCAGAATATAGTCCATGAAGAATGTAATCAAGAAAATACATGTAATACTCCTCTTTTTTAGACCATTTTTAATAATTATTTCTTTTTTAATATATATTTTTATTTGTCATTATTATTCTTCAACTTGACATGAGAAGGGGAGAGAGAGAGAGAAACTGAGAGAGCAAGCCACCAGGTCTGAGACTAGAACCGTTTTCAGCCATCTGGAAGTCCAGCATCCAAACCACCCTGCTGCCAGCCGGCCCTCTTTAGACCATTCTTGATTTCAAGAAAATGCCACTTTAAAAAAAAGGTTTTTCTCTCTTTTTTTAAATTTAAAATTATTTATTTATCCACTCATTTATTTATTTATTTTTAATTTTACCAGAGAGAGACACAGAGAGAGAGAGAGAGAGAAGGGAAGGTGAGAAAGCAAGCCACCAGCTCCGGGACTCAAACCATGATCGGCCATGTGGGAGTGTCCAGCGCCTTAACCACCACACCACCTGCTGGTCCCCAGAGTTTTTTCTATTTTAAGACATGATTTAGAAGGTAACTGCTTCCACATGGGAGCCCCACTCATTTCCTCTCCACTCCCTCCCCATTTTCCATTGTAATCACCATGTCAACCCAGAAATGATGTGATCTTTGCCTTTGTAAGCACCCCTCTCCTTTCACTCAGGGCTGCACGGTCTTGGAGAGATACCTGAGTCATCCCACTGTCCCCGGCTCATCAGATGACTCGCGTAACTTGTCTTTGACTTCTCTTATTTCTTGCTGATAAGACCACTACTGCGTTTTCTGAATTTTATTTGTATTTGTAACTGGATTAAAGAGCACAGAGTGTATCTGTGTGTGGTTAATAAATATGTTTGCCATATTAAAAAAAAAAGAAGAAGGTAAAGATGAAATTTCTACATCATTCTAGACTTCTCAGCTTGAAATTTTGAGATTTTTTTTCTTTTTTCTTTTTTTGCTTGTGATATAATAAGCACAATTGAATTCAATCAACAGCCTTTGAACCTCTGAAATTGTATGCCCTATAATTTATCATAATTGATTGGTAACATGGAGTTTTTAACAAGAGTTATTTATTTAATTTTATTTATTCATTGATTTATTTTAATTTGACCAGAGAAAGACACACACACACACACC